>NW_026068237.1:493657-524197 GCF_014885135.2 Alexandromys fortis
CCCACCCAGCAAGGACCCCTCTCCCAGCCAGGAGCTTCCTCTGGGACAAAACCTCCCACCCAGCAAGGACCCCTCTCCCAGCCAGGAGCTTCCTCTGGGACAAAACCTCCCACCCAGCAAGGACCCCTCTTCCAGGCAGGAGCTTCCTGTGGGACAAGACCTCCCACCCAGCAAGGACCCTTCTACAGGGCAAGAAACAGCTCCTGGCCCAGGGTCACCACCCAGTAGAGACACAGCTACCTGCCAAGAACCCCCTCAAAACACAGAAACCTCAAAAAGCAAGGACTCCCCACCATGCCAGGGATCTCCTCCAACCACAGAACTCCCATCTTGCCAGGACCCTCAAGAGCTGCCTGTCATCCTAGAACCCTCTGCTTCAGTCCAGAACTTTCCGCTGTCTCAGGGGTCTCCTCATAGCCAGGGCTCCCCGCCAGAGAAGGTCCCTGATGGACAGATCATCAGCTCCGGGGAGCAACCAGCAACCACGGCAGCTGCATCCCCAGCCTCCAGGCCTAACTTTGTGATCCCTGAGGTCCGGCTGGATAGTGCCTACAGCCAACAGGACGGGGCCCATGGTGGCAGCTCTGGTGAGGATGAGGAGGCAGAAGAAGTGGAGGAGGATGAGGAAGAGGACACCAGCGATGACAACTATGGGGACCTTGGCGAGGCCAAACGCAGCAGCCTGATTGAAACTGGCCAAGGTGCTGAGGGCGGCCTCTCATTGCGTGTGCAGAACTCGCTGCGGCGCCGGACGCACAGTGAGGGCAGCCTGCTGCAGGAGACCCGTGGGCCCTGCTTCTCCTCTGACACCACCTTACACTGCTCTGATGGTGAGGGCACCACCTCCACCTGGGCCATCCCTTCACCCCGCACCCTCAAAAAAGAACTGGGTCGTAATGGAGGCTCCATGCACCACCTTTCCTTGTTCTTCACTGGGCACAGGAAGGTAAGAAGAGGAGCTGGGAGGAGGGCAGGTGATGGGCATGGGGAGGGCGATTTCAGCAGCTGTGGGAAGGCCTCGGGGTACCAAGAAGGAGAAGCCATATGCTCAGGTGTTCTGTTTCCCAGATCCGTTGTCTGGTGGTCCCCACTGAAGACAGAGAAGGTGTGGTTTGGCCCAGAACATTGTGCATTTGGATTTAAAGGTTCGAGATAGTAGCTGGAAACATGCAGTATTGCAGGGCTGTTGTCAGGAGACGGCTGTGGGGGAAGACCTTGATTGGTTCCACAGAACCACATTAGCTAGGTAAGGGAATGCATCTCTGCAATCCCAATGCTCCTAAGGCATGATGGGTACTCTTAGGTCATCTAGATTGGTACCAGCAGCAAACAGTGAAAAAGACCCTGACTCAAACAAGGCAGAAGGCAAGGACCGATGCCCACGGTTATCTCCTAACCTCCACACATACCCTGCCGCCCCCACCTCCAAAGAAATATTACGATTTTGATCTGGTCCAGGCCTAGCCAGACTAGAAATCTATTAGCTAACGACAAAGACGGCCCATGTTTATTCTAAGCAATTCCCACCAACACATTAATCTGCTCAATAGCTCTGTGCACTAGAGAGTATTTTGTGCCCATTTCACAGATGAAAAATCTGAGTCCCAGAGAGGTTCTATGACTTGACCCAGATCACATAACTTACAAGTGTCTGAACCAGAATCAGAACCTGATTCCAAGACCAGAACTCTTAAGAACTCTGCTCTTTGCCTTGTGCAGATGTTTATAAACAGGCCAATCAGTGTTTACGGTTTTCTGCTCTACCCTCTGCTCAGTGCCACAGCAGAGGCTGCAGAAGTGATGCGGGCGGGGGTGGGGTGATGATGTCAGCTGGGGAAGAGAAAGAAAGAGCTTTCTGCGTGGGCTGGGTACTTGGCCTAATGGAACAAACCGCACTGTAGCCTTTATGTCCAGCAGCCAATGTGAGCCCAAGTTCTATTCCTTTCCTGTAGTGTGGCCTTGAGTGAGTCACCAGCTCCTCTGAGACCAGCTCTTCTTCCCTGAGAAGTAGGACTTCCTACCTCTGTGTCTCTGAGTGGTAAGGATGAACTGCAGAGCCTGGGCTTGAGGACATGGCTGATGCCACACTTTGGAAGAAGCCCTCAGGGAGCCCTGCTTCTGTTTCTTTACTTGAAGTGCATCTGCAATGCTAAATAAAGTGTTGTCATGACAACCACAGGAGGCTAGGCGGGAGCACCAACACTCAGAGATCTGAAAGTTTAGGAGAGACCCCAGGGCCTGGGATCATTGAGAAAACCTAGAAAAAGTTGCCCCCATTAGGGCCAGGAAGGTCAAATACATTTAGGATAAACTGAGGATAAGGTTAGAACAAGGTACCCCTAAAGCACAGACAGACACACATGGCCGGCATACCTACCGCCAGTTCCCAGACATTACTAATGAATTCCAACTTACTGTGACACCAAGTTGGGATATGGCCTCCAAAGCCTTCTTAGCCAGGCTTGGTGGTGCACGCCTTTAATCCCAGCACCAGGGAGGCAGAGGCAGGTGGACCTCTGTGAGTTTGAGGCCAGCCTGGTCTACAGAGCAAGTTCTAGAACAGCTGGGGCTGTTACAGAGAAACCCTGTCTCAAAAAACAAAACAAAACCAACCAACACCAAACAAAAAACTAAAACCAAACCAAAGTGTTCTCAGCTTTGTAAGCACCAGCAATACTATAGACGTGGGATTTGCAGGAGGGTGGTCAGGCCATCAGGACTGTGAGCTTTGGGTCTGTGAGTTCCCAGAGAGGGTGTCACCTTGTGACTTCTCAGTTCAGCTCTCTGGAGTCAGAACTTCCAAGGCTGAATGCTCCAGGGATTGTGATACTTGCCAAAGCTTGGTGGCCACCATTACCATCTCAGGCCAGTCCTTGAGGCAGCTGCTGCAGGCAAGAGATAAGATCTCAGGCCTACACAGGTACTGGCTACCCTTCTCTAGAGAGCTGAGGACCAAAGGCCTCCCTAGCCTGCCTCCCACTAACCCCTCCCTTCTCCCACCATCCTTGCTCCAACACAAACATTTATATACTGAGAAGTTCATACACTTTCATGCATGCACTCCAACTTGCCCCTCAGTCCGGATGACCTCAGTTCCCCGGGACAAATGCCCCTACCTAGGAGTCTAGTGGGTCTCTCTGTACCAGATCCCTCCAGCCTCAACTTAGTGTTGCCCAAGGTTCCCACTGGCATCTCCCCATCTCCACCCCCCATCCCCGCCCCTGTCTCTTCCTTCCTGCCACTTCCTTTCTCAGGCCCGAGTGACAGACTGCCAGGGCCTTCAGAGGCTATTTCTAGTCTGTGGGGGCCACTCTACCATGTGGCTTCCACTCTAAGTTCTGAGCATTCGTCGTTCCTGCCTTCCAGCTTTAGTCAGAAACCCATCCAGGACAGGGAGCCCAGACTAAACAAGTCCCTGGTGGAACAGCCTTTGTAGCTAGTGGAGGGCCTTGGGCTAGTCCTTGCCATCTCTGAGCCTGCTTCCTCGCTGGAGTAGTTATGGGGCTAATACTGCAGAGGGTTTCTGGGAGGCTTCGGTAGCTGGGCTGGGAGCTCAAGCTAGGATCTGGGTCCTCTGTGAATAGCTGTCTTGTCGCTGAGGTGCTTCAAGCATGGCAACCAGTTTTTTTGTTGTTGTTGTTTTGTTTTGTTTTTCGAGATAGGGTTTCTCCGTGTAGCCCTGGCTGTACTAGAACTCACTCTGTAGACCAGGCTGGCTTTGAGCTTTGTGAGTGCTGGGATTACAGGTGTGCACCACCGCCACCACCAGGCTCAGCAGTTTTCCCCACACTAGCCGTTCTGACCTTCTTAACTCCACAGCCTGGCTAATTCTTCTTCTGAGGTGTAACCCAAGCTGACCTTGTACTTATGACACTTCTTCTGCCTCACCCTCTCAGGTGCAAGGATCACAGGCCTGAGCTACCACACCTAGTGTTCCTAGTGGCCTACACTAGTGTTCTTCTTTGTGGGAGGAGCAGAAACTCTTTTGTCCCAAGCCACGTGGTGAGTCCTGTGACTCTGCCCCTGGGCCCTGTAGCCTCCTGCTGATAGGAGGTTGAGTGAGGGAGAGGCAGCCTGTTCTCTCTTTTGATTTCTACCCTCCTAGCTTGGGTCTGGCTCCCTAGAGTGAAGTCGTCAGTTGTGGAGACAGGTAAACCATTCCGACCTCAGGTCTGTCTCCTCCCTGACTCTGAAACCTTGGACAAGTCTCTTCTTGGAGCTCCAGTTTCCCGTTGTCAAATGGGACTGGGAACGCTTCCAGGATGTTGACAGTCGTAAGTCAGAGAGTGTGAAAGCCCCTGCACAGTACAGTGCCAGACAGGCCAGGCAGAGCTGCTGGGATCCCAGGCTGTGTGGCCAAGCTGTGTGACTCTGAGCACAGCCACCTGCTACAGGGTAGCAGTCACATCCTGGTCTCTGTCCACTTCTGCTATCCTGCCCAAGTGTCCTGAGTGAATTCTGCCGTGAATTCATGCCTTAGAACCACACACTTCTTACAGGCTGCCTGCTTGACCTGGCGGCTTCATGGGTGCCCACTGAGGTCCAGAGAGTGGGGGAAACCAGGAGCTCTCTGATGGATCATTCCATGCTGGCTTATGGCGCCCCCTGCTGCTGGACCCCTGGAGGCCCAGCACAGTGGTGCAGAGGAGCCCCCCTCTAGGCAATTCTGTGTGTGAGCTCAGGAGTTATCACTGACTTCAGCCTTGTCTGGCCATTATTTGACATTGAGAAAAACACAGGTGATGGCCCTTCCCTGGCTCTGCTTCCTTCCTGCCCCCTTGCAGGGGCTGTTGTGGCTCCAGCCAAGATCAGACAAAAGAACTCTAAAATGCTGTTCATCTCCAGGGTGGGATAACACTTTCTGTTTTCAAAAAGCCTAAAGATGCTCCCTATGTCTGAATAAGCTTTGTGTATAGACTAGTCTTGTCACATGGTCACACAGGACCCCGGGAGTCAGGACAGGACCAAGAGAGGAAATCATCTGGGGCCTTGCTCATAAAGAAGCCTCAAACTCCACTGGGCTTTGATGCCAGGCCCCAAATTCTCTGCATCTTGCCAGCTTAAAGAGCCCAGGCAAGTAATGTTGTTCTGGGCCTCAGTTTCCCCAGCTGCAAGCTTGGAAAAATGTAGTAAATGGTGCTTGGAATTGTGAGGATTACACGTGCTCATGTGTGTCTACAGACGAGCACAGTGCCGGGTCCGTAGCGTTTGCAAGGAGTAATGAGCATCGACCACTCCATGTCCCCACCCCTGGCCACTGTTGACTCACAGCAGCCCAATGGAGGGGGGTCCAGTTGTGACCCTTGTTTTACCAATAAAGGAAACAGACGCGGCAAGCAGATGGAACACAGTTAAGGTCAATTAGCTAATATGTGATTGAACTAAGATTCAAATCCAGGCTGTTTAGAAGCTACACTCTTAATCATGACTATAATCACAGTGGTAATGACAGTAGGAATTATAGTTATTATTCCGAGAGACTGTGGAGCGCCTGGTCCCAGTGGTGGCAGGGTGAGGCCAGGCAGGCTTTGGGGATGGAAGGGCCAGTGACTCTGGGCTCACTTCTGTTACCTTTTGGCAGGGCAGGGTCATGGAGGAAGGGTAGGAACGGGTGGAAGGAGCTGCCCTTTTGAAAGCTTTCCCTTGGACGGTCTTGCTGCAGCTGGAGGAAGAGGACCTTGGGGTTCATGCTGGCACCTCCAAAGACCCAAGGCTGCTGCTTAAATTTGCTAGGCATATTTAAGAACCACCAGGACAGGGGGAGTTCCTGCCTTAGCACCACCACCCTCCAGCCCACTCCCAACTTTGTGCCCAGGTTTCTAGTTGCCTGAAAGCTGACTGCCAGGGTCAGAGCTTCTCAGCCCACTGGTCCCTACTGAAGGTGACCCCACCCCACCTCCAGTAGTGGAAGGAAAGAGCCCATTTCCCAGCACTACGGAGACCAGGGGTGGTGACTGGTGGGAGTGGTCCCCAGGCCCATTGTGTGGGGCTGATAAAGTGCGGAAGCCGAGGTCAGAATGGGAGGAAACCCAGCTCCCTGGGCCCTTTCCCACGGGTGGGGGCTCCAAGCACCGCTGAGCTAGGCTAGTGCAAGGGCAGCCTGCCTCTGTGGGACAGCAGAAGTGACATCAGGCCGCCGAGCTAGTGTGGGCACCATGGGCACTAAAGCTGGTGACCCAGACATCATCCTGGTGAATTTTCTGTTTTGGCGGGTAGCTGACACTTGCCTCTGATAGCATCAAAACAACTAAAAACTTTTTCAAGTTGGTAGAAGCAGCATATGTGCTCGGGGCTGGCTCCATACCACATGGGTGTGTCGTCCGTTCCCCCCTCCCCCCCGAGACACACACAAACACAGACACACACACAGACACACAGACACACACACAGACACACACACAGAACACACACAGACACACACAGACACACACAGACACACACAGACACACAGACACACACACACACACACACACACACACACACACACACACACACACACACGAGTTTACCGCTCTGGTGTGGCAACTGACCCAGGAAGGAGCCGGCCTTGCCTGAGCATTTCCTTGAAAACGGTCATCTTGGTACTTGAGTGTCTGCGCCCTCTGGTGGACAGGCCTGGACTTATAGAGGCTTATTCTTTTTTTTTTTTTTAATTTATTAAAGATTTCTGTCTCTTCCCCACCTCCGCCTCCCCTTTCCCTCCCCCTCCCCCAATGAAGTCCCCCACCCTCGTCAGCCCAAAGAGCAATCAGGGTTCTCTGCCCTGTGGGAAGTCCAAGGACCACCCTCCTCCATCCAGGTCTCGTAAGGTGGGCATCCAAACTGCCTAGGCTCCCACAAAGCCAATACGTGCAGTAGGATCAAAAACCCATTGCCATTGTTCTTGAGGTCTCAGTAGTCCTCATTGACCGCTATGTTCAGTGAGACCTGTAGGGGTGCACCCACACACTGAGACAATGGGGATGTTCTATCGGGAACTCACCAAGGCCAGCTGGCCTGGGTCTGAAAAAGCCTGGGTTAAAATAGAGGCTTATTCTTAAATGCTCTGTTTGGGCAAGGTACAGTGAGCTTCTGTTTACTCATGGACTTACTAGGAGGCTTAATGAGAGGAAGCTAGAGGAAGGGTATGAGGTGAGGAGGACGTGGAGAACACAAGGAACAAGGCCCTCTTGTGCAAGAGGCAGAGTCCAGGCAAATTCAGGGAGCTGGGACTGTAGACTCTGCAGGCTGCAGTAGACATAGGGAGGAAATTTGCTGCCCTGGATCCAACGGCAGTGAGGACGCCTAGGTGCGTTTTCCCAGTCTGCATCCTTCTTCTCGGATGTATTTGTGTGCTCCTACCATGCTGGCCATATGAAGGCAACCAGTCTGACTGAGGCTTCCTCTGGGAAACTAGGATCCAAGCTGAGGAGGGTTCAGACAAGTTATATTGGGCGTGATGGAGACATTCAAAAGACTTCCTGGTGACAGTGGCCTCTTAGCTGGATGAGGTCTCTCAATCTAGGTCTTACCTAAGCTGGATCTCAGAGAAAGGAGGGACAGGAGAGTCACCAAAGAATGGGGACATCAAACCAACTCTCCTGGGCATGGGCAGCGGAGGAGGCCTCTATGACAGGTGCCAGACTAGCTGACAGTGTGGCATCTGGTGTCAACATGGAACTTGTGCCGTGATGAAGACTCAGCCGTGTGACAGGATTTGGATGCTATCCCAAGAGCGCTAGGGAGCCCTAGAGTGCTTTGAGGTGAAGGGGATGCTCTCAGTCTCCTTGAGTGTCCTGAGCTAGCATCAGGGTCTTGGTTGTGGAAATGCTCACCTGGCAGCCAGGATGCCTGAGCCATGCTGTGCTTCTTCCAAGCAAACCAGGAAGAAGCTGCCAGCATGATCTGGGAGCTCTGCCAGGGATGGACAGGCTGCTGGAGTCCTGTGCCCTGAGTCTGAGCAGCAGCCCCTGGGTCCGCACACAGCACTGTATCTCTGTTTTCTCTGCAGATGAGTGGGACTGACCTTGGGGATGATGATGAAGCCTCCCGGAAGAGAAAGAGCAAAAACATGTAGGTTGGAAAGATCCTGATCATTATCCCTTACCTAGGAAGTCTCCTGGCATCTCTCTCATCTACCCCATACTACTCTCCTGGATGAGGGGGGGGGAGGCTGGATTGCACCCCAGCCCCACCCCCCCCCCTTGACAGATACTAAGAAGCAGTGAGATATTGAATGTCCAGGGGGAAACATCAGGACAGTGAGCATTTATTTTCTCAGAGATAGGCAGGAACTAAGTAGCCTTGGCTTGACCTGGCCTCCGAGCCAAAAAATGATGTAGAAAAGTCCTTGATACACAGAGCTGAACTGACAGTTCCTGAATATTATCAGTGCATGGCCAGCAGGGGACACTGTCGGTCCAGCTATGCTATACCATCCTCTAAGCTTTCTGGTCAGGCTGCCCAGGCTCTATTTCTGGTGCCAGTTAACAAGGTCTCTGGGTTGTTGAGGTATGGTGTGTGTGTGTGTGTGTGTGTGTGTGTGTGTGTGTGTGTGTGTGTGTGTGTGTGCACATATGCATGCTCTTACTAGGTTTCTCAGGCCCTGGAGACTGGAGGAGCAGAGTTGCAGGGAGTGATCTGTGGGGTCATGACCCCCAGAGGGAGGCCACCTTCCCTCCAGGTTCACTAGCATCCACAGATCAGAAGGAATTGAAACTGGGGGAAGAGGATGGAGTCTTCCCTAGCACAGACCTTGGCTGGAGCCCCCGCTGGTCTGTGAACCCATTTTCTCCAGCTTCCATGCCCTCTCCTGTTTTTAGTAACAGCAGTGGGCTTCTCTCAGTCTGCAGCCAGAGACAGCAAAATGTATGAGCAGCAATTGTCTGCACAGACACACCCCACTTAGCTGTAGTTTGTGGGGGTAAGGGTGGAGGGGGGCAGATACCCATTCACTACCAGAGCTGCTGTGGGGGTATCTCGGAGAGCATTGGGTGGTGCTGGAGGGTGGAACTCCCCAGACACACTCCTCCAGCCTCCTGTCAAAGTAGGTGTGGTCACAAAACTAAATATGCATAGAAGTTAAGTAAACCATCAAATATTCTTCATCTCTCCTTTCCCCAATTTTATAGTATTTACACTTTAGGTTGTTCAAACTTAGAACACCTGAGAGTTTGGGGACCTCTTCTGTGTTAATGGATGCCCCTCTCTGATGCCAGCAACAAGCTTGCAGGAGCTGGCAGGGAATCACAAACTAGGGGTGTGAAATTGAACAATGGGTTTTTAACCCCTTTTTTACCAACAGCTTCCTGAAGACTAAAATCTGCCTCTGGGAGGAGCAGCCTGGCTAAAAATAGTCAGTCCTGCCACCCTGGTGGGCAGAGTCTCCTTCCCTCCCGCTTTCCTGCCCAGCAATTTGCTGACCCCCCCCGTTGCCATGGTAACAGGGGGTGGGTCCCAAATAACTGGGTCTGGCTTTCTGCCTGGGGCTGGCCCCAGGGGCTGTCCTTTGCAAACACTTGCCCCTTTCACGCTGCCTCTCAGGGTTGGCCAGGAGGACTGTTTTTCTCTGCTTCCCCCCCCTGGTCCCTCCCATTTCCTGGCTCCGCCTGTCTGAGTCCCAGCCGGACTTGTGCCTGGAGTCCAGTCATCCCCGCCAGGATTCCAGAGAGAGAGAGAGAGAGAGAGAAAGAGAGAGAGAGAGAGAGAGAGAGAGAGAGAGAGAGAGAGAGAGAGAGAGAGAGAGAGAGAGAGAGNGAGAGAGAGAGAGAGAGAGAGAGAGAGAGAGAGAGAGAGAGAGAGAGAGAGAGAGAGAGAGATCCAGCCCTCTGCAGTCTGCACATTTGCCTGGAAGCCTAGGAACCCCGGGGGAGGCAGGAGCCTGAGGGGGCGCACTTCACATCATCCTGAGTCTCAAGGTGGGGGACTCTTGGGAGATGCTCCGAGGCATGTACCTCACGCGCAATGGGAACCTACAGAGGCGGCATACCATGAAGGAGTAGGTGCCCCTCACTCCAGTTTGCAGCCTACTGCACCCCAAGTTTGCAGAGATTATGTGTGCCACACTGATCAGCCCTCTTCTCTGTTTCTGCCCCCAGAGCCAAGGACATGAAGAATAAGCTGGCTATCTTCAGGAGGCGGAATGAATCTCCGGGGGCCCAGCCAGCCGGCAAGACAGACAAGACAACCAAGTCCTTCAAGTAGGTACCCTCTGCCATGTGATCACTGACTTTTAAAGAGAAGGATTGGACAGTGGGTTTGGGGAAGAGGCTTTGTTCACTGGATCCTACTATAAGGTGAGGGAAACTGTTGTTTTGGGGAGCCTGGTACCCAGCAAACAACCCCTTCTAGAAACTGCTGCTCTGGGAAGAAGGCCAGGCAGAGGTTGTAGGAGCTGGAAGTAGAGTTAGCTTCCCAGCCAGAGGACCTTACGCATTCCTACCCTCACCCCTCAGGCCTACCTCGGAGGAAGCCCTCAAATGGAGCGAGTCCCTGGAGAAACTGCTGCTTCACAAATGTGAGTAGGGACCGGCCACTCTGCCTCCCTCTTGCCTTCTTATCACCCCGCCCTCTTCCCATAACTCAGCCTAGAGAGTGCCCCCCAGAAGTGCCTTCACTGTCTCCTGGTCCCAGTCAGGTGTTGCTCTTGTTAGACAACAGCGGGGCACACACTAGGGCCCTTAGTTTGGCCTTTGGGTTGGCTCCTGCCAGCCTCTCCCTGCCTGTGGGAACTGGCCCTGCCTGCCAGAGGCTATTGGGACCTGTGTGCTCAGACCGTTTTCTCAGAATAAGGGCAAACATTTTCATGTACTGAGGGTTCACACTGGGCCGAGCATGCCTGTCACCTCTGGGGCAGGATCCCTCTGGATCTCTCATGACTTCAGGAGATGGTTTGGTTATCCTTATTTTACAGAGGCAGACCCTGAGGCCTAGGTAGGGGTAAGTCAGCCAAGGCTCCAAGCAAGACATTCCCAGGGCTGGGACCATGTCCCAGGGCTCTGTTGTTCTCCAGGGCTGGGGACTTTCGCTGAGTTCCCAGCATGTCCACTCTCAAGGTTCTTGGAAGGGGGCACAGTGTGCGGAGGGGCTAAGGGCAGGCAAGGCTGGCTGTGCCTCTCACCCTGGCCTGGTCTTCTCACAGATGGCTTAGAAGTGTTCCAGGCCTTCCTTCGCACTGAGTTCAGTGAGGAGAACCTGGAGTTCTGGCTAGCTTGCGAGGACTTCAAGAAGGTCAAATCACAGTCCAAGATGGCAGCCAAAGCCAAGAAGATCTTTGCTGAATTCATTGCGATCCAGGCTTGCAAGGAGGTAAGACTTTAGGCTGTGACCTTGGGTCTTCAGTTCCCCTTGCCCAAGAGCCTTTCTGCTGCTAGGAGGCAGCCAGCAGCTCAGGAAGGGAGGAGGCCGGAGGGACCTTTAGTGTCTAGTTTGCCAGGTGGACTAGAGAACAGGATGGTAGCCCGTAGCAGAAATGGCCTGGCTTGGCACTGCTGTGTGCCAGACATATGCTGGGCTCTTTATGTATGAATGCCCGTGTTTAGTTTTATGATGGCCTTTCAAGCAACTCTGAATGTTATCCTTATTTTAAAAACGCAGAGTCTGGGCTTGGGTAACTGCTCAGTTGGTCAAGTGCTTGCCTTGAAAGCATAAAGGCCCAAATGGCACCCGCGGAACCCATATGACAAACAACCAGGTATTGTCAAGAGCAGACGGAATGGCTTGCTGGCTAACAGTGAACGCCAGTTCCATGAGAGATCCCATCTTCCCCAAGGAAAGGTGGATGGCATCTGAGGAACTGCCACATGCAAGCGTGCACACAAACACCCAGAGTCAGTCACACACGAAGTGAAGAGGGTCTTAGAGAGCCTGCCGAGACGTCATTCCCACCAAGTGTCCGCTGTGTGTAGGCACTCAGGCGTGGTCCTCACAGGTCTGAGGAAAGCACCCTCTAGCCTGCATGTAGAAAAACTGAGGGACAACATCCCTGAGTGCTTACCTCAAGGTTTTTAGGCCTCATAAATTCTTCTACTCAGACTGAATCAGGTCTTGGGTCCCTTTGTAATGTCATGTGGTATAGAAGAGGCTGCAGTGGCCCCACTGTTTCCTTGGTTCTTGGCCTCCAGACGAGCATGTTCCTCTGTGACTCCTCAGGTAAACCTGGACTCATACACACGGGAACACACCAAGGACAACTTGCAGAGTGTCACCCGAGGTTGCTTTGACCTGGCGCAAAAACGCATCTTTGGTCTCATGGAAAAGGACTCATACCCTCGCTTCCTCCGCTCTGACCTCTACCTGGATCTCATTAACCAGAAGAAGATGAGTCCCCCACTCTAAGGACCACTAGTATCCAGCTCAGTGTTCACACCAAGCGGAGCGGGCTCCCTGCCCACCCGCGTCCCTCCCTTGTGACGGAGGGGGCAAGCAAGCCCCCAGAGGCTGTGTCTCAAGACAGACAGATGGACATTTGGATTCGAGGCCTGGACTGAGAGAGACCCAGGCCCCTACAGGAGTAGGAGGACAGGCTGCATCAGGTTCTTAATGCCCTGGTACGAGGGGACCAAGGGCCCTGGCAGGTCAGGGCCCTGGTGGCCAGATCAGGAGCTGTGGCTCCATGCTTTGGAGATCTGGAGACTTCACACTGACCAAGTTCCTTAGAGAACTGGCTGTGTGGGAAGGGGACAGGAGGCCCAGGCCTGGGCTCTAGCCATCCTGAGGGCTATTGGGGCTCACAGCTCAGATCCTCCCCAACTAAATTTTATTTATTTAAACCGTAGTTGGATGCTTGGCACATGAACTGTAATAGGAGACCCTCTCCCTGTTGGTTTCCTTAACTTACAAGTGCAATATCTTAACCAATGCCTTGTTATCGCCACCTGTAGGGGTGGCCTTCATCTTACAGTTTCAGGGCATCTGCTGGTCCCAGGAACCAGTGGTGGCAGCTGGGCCCTCTAGATTGACAAGGCCTTGGGGGGGTGCTGCAGAAATCTGGCACCCCCTAGGTGGGTGTCCCTCAAGAAATCTGGGAAGGCATAGTGCCCTCTGGCCACAGAGTAACGAGTGCTGGAACAAATAAACGGCCTGTGTTATTCTCATTCTTGGTCTTCTCTGTGTGTTCCTGGTCTGGAGACTTCATGGTGGCTGGGCTGGGAGACCTGTTATCCCAACAGTTCCTTTCTTGCTACCACCTGTTGACCACCCTGAAGACAGACTACTTCACCCAGCAGGGTGCTTCCTCAGGGGGGCTACATGCCTCTGGGGATCTTGGCATCTTTCCTTGCTTTTCTCAGCTGAGGACAGTGAAATGGTGACTTGGGTAAGGTCCTTAGGCAGCAGGTAACAGACAGTCTAACCAAGTGAAGCCTGATTGGCCCTGGGATGGCAGCTCAGCAGGGTGCCCTAGCTGCCTGTGCGGCCTAGTCCATCCATCTGGCCCTGGGATGGATTAGAGAGAGGTGAATAGGGCCAGGGTCTCAGGTGTGGCGGCGGCAGTCACTGCTGTCTCTAATAGAAGGAAGAGCAGAAGAGGTACAGAAAGTAGGACTCCAGAGTTCCTCTGAGGGCTTGGCTGGGTCTCTTCCTTTGTGTCTTGTGTAAAAAGATACAAATGTAGAAAAAGCCTGCTAGAAAGGAATACTCTTGCCTAGACAGGGCAGCAGAGGGCCCGGCACTGGAGCCAAGGTGATACCCAGGCAGGCCCCGAAGCCTGCACATATGGCTTCATGAGGCGTGAGACTCAGATGAATCTTGATAGAACTGGCATATGAAAGTCTGGACAAAACCCCCTACATCCTTTTCGTGCCTAGAGTCCTGGGCTCAGGTCTGTCCTGCAGGGGGCTGGAGATGCACATGACATGGGCCTGGCTGTCATTCTCTTCTCTGCCGTGCACAGGGAGGAGATCAGAGCTGGTAATCTCCATCAGCAAGCTTGGGATCTGAGCCATACAGGATGCCTGGGCAGACATGTGTTGGAGAGGGTCCACGGTCCTACTCCTGTTGCCAGGAGTGTGTGAGCCAAGCACCTGACTTGGACTCCTGCAAAGGCTACACCTCGGGCTTGTCTTTGGGACTTCCCCTTTAGACACTATTCGAATCAGGTGTGGTTATCCTGTCTCCAAAGGCTGTGTTGGTGGTGGATGATATACAGCCTCAGGTTTGAAGCCTGCTGTTGGTATTGTCTCACTCTGTGATGCTGGCCTGTCGCTGTGGGGCCCTGGACCATGCGTGGAACAGGAACCCCATACATGTTAGTAGACATGTTGTTCCTCCTGGAGAGTGCTGGGTCTTCTTTCCTTTCCCACCATGGAGCCTCACTATGGCTGACTACTTGAGAAGTTTCTAGCTGAGAGCAAGGATATTTCTCAGGCTTCCTCCAGCCTGAGTTGGAGGACCTGACACCCGAGGACTCCAAAGTTACTTCTTGTTCCTCCAAATGATTCAAAGCACAGCTAGGTCAGAGCTTAGGACCCCAATGTCCCCGCTTGGCCTGACTCCTTTGTGGCATCTTGTGCTTGGAAGAGCCCCTGGCTACACACAGAGATTCACCATCTTCTTACGTGGGATTGATTCAAGGGATACAGCCACGAGCCAGACCCTTAACCTTCCAAACTCAACTTGTCATGGAAACCAAAGTCCAGGAGAACAAAGTCAGGCAGATGGAATTCCCATTTCAGAAGGCCAATTGCCTGCTTTCCATGACTCATGCGTGCCCTGGCGCCTTTGGCAGTGCACAGCCCCTGGAGGCCGCTAGGTTCTCCTGTCCTGGCCCCACGGGGACTCCCCAGCAGGTGTCTATGGGTGTCTGGGCAGACCCTCCTACCTAGCTCGGCTTTATCGCCCTCTCCTGTTTAGGACCAGTTCCTTGTTCAGCAGTCTGGGCCAGGCAATTTGGATCTCATTCTGGGAAGACCGTTTTTGCACATCCTCTCACTCAGCCAGGAAGACAGAGGCAAGCCAAGGCCCTCGTTCAGTGAGGGCATGGAGTCAGCCTCTCTCTGTCCCTAGCTCTGCTTCCTCCTAGTCCTGTCTTGGAAATCCTTTGGTTGTGTCCTAAGGCTATACGTGGGGTCACTAATGGGTGGTCGTGGCATGGTATGTGTCCTTAAACATAAGCTGTTATTGGCAATAGTATTTGGGCTCTAACTATACCTGAGAGAGTGAGGAGCTTTTCTTCTCAGGCCCCTAATCCTTGTGTAGCTGGAAGACACAGCCAACATGTTCCCATGAGTAATTCAGAGACAGCCTGTCCCTTGCGTGGCTGTCCAGCCTTGACCTCAGCTCGAAGGGTGAGTGGGGAGGGCACAGCAGTTGCCACTCTACTGGGTGCCTACGCCAGCTCAGTGGCTGAGTCAAAGCCCTCTTGCTCAGGCTGGTATGTAAGCAACATATTTTCCTGTCCTATCCTGGCCTGGGACGTCCAGTGTCCCTAAGCTCCTCCAACCTGCAAGAAACCAGCCGGCCCAAGCTGCCAGCCAGTGTTGGGCCTTTCCTGGGTTTCTGCTTGCATTTCTTCCCTGACAGGAACTTCGTTATTTCCTGAGGGGGTGTGGGAGGGCCTGAGAGCTGTCCATCTGATGTCAGGATCCTGAAGCAGGTCATTGGTAGCCTGTGAGGGGCTCTACGCAGAGACTCTCTGGCTCTAAGTTCTGAAATATCTCTCTGCCCCTTATCCCCACCCAGCTCTCGGGCTCCAACACCATGGCCCTAGGCCTGTTTCTGCCTAGAATTCTGGACCCTTTCTTAAGCCACAGACTCTGAGCTCAGAGACACACCTTGTTTGCTGTATTTTGCTTACAGTTGGCAACATCTCCAGAACATCTGCTTTGCCTGTCCTCTCCTTGATTGAGCTAGGCAGGAAGAAGAGGTTCCCAAACCTCCTGCCACATTAGTACCCTGGGGAAAAGCTGTGGGGCTGTTTGAGGCCAGTTCAAAGAGAGGATATAGTCAGTGAGGGATGGAAGGCCAGGCTGCAGATGGGAAGAAGAGTTCCCTCTACTCAAGGTATGCATTGGACATGGTGTGGTCCATGCCCGTCCCCACCCATCCTCACAGCAGCCTGGGGCAGGAGCTAAGGAAGTGAAGGTTCTTGGAATGCGAAAATCCATCTTGCTGCTGGCGGTACTGGGACCTTAGTTCCTAATCCCCAAACCCCACCTCACTCAGAGCGGGTGGGGGGCAGTACTGGGACCTTGGTGAGGCAGCTCAGTCTGCAGTCCTCTGAAAGACATGGAGAAAATGGAGCAGGGCCGCAGAGGCACCAAGACTGTTGGCTTGGTCTGGGCCGAATGTTTGCTTTTCCTCCTTAGAGTTTAGTGCATTCCATGCCAGGACCAAAGTGGCTAAGAACAGGACCTTTGGAGGAGAATGGACCGGGGTTGAACCAGGTTCCTGTACTTCTGTGCTGTGTGACCTTGGATAAGTCACATCACCTCTCTGAAAAGAGCATGACAATAGGTCTCAGCAGCAGGAGAGCAAGTGTAGCTTCCGTGCAGACGGCTGCCTGCCTTCCATCCCACAGGCTCTGGGTCGATTTCTGCTCAGGGCCTTTGGATACATGGCTTCCCTGCCTGGATGTGCCTCCCCCTGCTCCTTAGTGTGGCACTCAAGATCGCACAGCTGACGTGGGCAAAGGCTTAACTTGCAGGGCTTTTCTGTCAGCTGCAAGTGTCATGGAGCCAAACCTAGAGCCTGGCCGTGGCAGCTCACCCACTTAGTGGTATAGACTCAGGCCAGTCACTTCCCTCTCTTGGCCTCAGTTTATGCGGGGATGGTGCTGACCCGGCATCACAACAAGGCACTGGGGACGTGCTGGCAACAATGACCAAAATCTCTAACTTCTCAGTAGGAAAAGGACTCAGGAAGTGGAGGCAGGGAGGCTCAAGAGTTCAAGGCCAGTCTTGGCTTACCAGCAACTTCCAGGTTAGACTGGACTACATGAAATCTTGTCAAAAACAAGCAAGTAAAAGCAACTCCAAACCCCCAAAGCAAACAAAACATGAGGCACACAGTCCATCTTGCTCTTGGGGACACAGGAAAGAAGAGCTGGGCATGATGGCTCCAGGACCTGTGCTTTTGAGTTCAAGGCTGTGTTCCACCCTTCAGACCCTACTTCTCTTCACGAAGATTTCCTGGGCAATAATATCCACGAGAGACCTTGTGTCTGCTCAAAGATGCCTGGTGACTCCTCCTAACCTGTCACAGGTTCTAACTGCCTGTCCCTATGGGTTCCTTTTGTCACTGCCTCTCCCTTTCAACAGTAAAATCTTTGGGGATGGGGTCCCCCTCTGTCTCATTCCTCATTGCATCCCCAGCCTTACCACAGGGTCTGCCATGTAACCAGTGCTTAGCTGGGGCCTGTTTAATGTCTGGGCACAGGGCTCAGGATGTGGACTGAGGACAGGGTCAAGCTAAGAAGCCACCGTGGGAGACAGTTTGTCTTGAATCATAGGAGCCCGAGTTTAGAAGTCATGTAAAAAGTCGAGTGTAGCATGCATGCTTGTTACCCCAGCACTGGGGAGGTAGAGGTAGGCAGATCCCAGGGACTCACTGGCCAGTTCTGGTCAGTGAGAGACTATCTCACAAAACAGGCGATCCACACTTAGGGAGTGTCACCTGGGGTTGACCATGGCCTCCACTTGCCCACACTCTGCAGACAGAGCTTG
Source organism: Alexandromys fortis (assembly GCF_014885135.2). Lineage (NCBI taxonomy): Eukaryota > Metazoa > Chordata > Mammalia > Rodentia > Cricetidae > Alexandromys > Alexandromys fortis. Next base: position 511,297 of record NW_026068237.1, read on the forward strand.
AGTTCTACTGTGAGTTACAGAAACATAGACACAAAGGAGACACCCATAGCCCAGGACTGGCACGGTGATCCTGAAGGCCTTCTGTTTGCTGCTGTAGCTCCTAAAAACGCAGCTTCTGCCCACAGTCAAAATGCCGGCCAGAGCTCCAGCCATCTGGGAGAAGCGAGGGGACCAGGAACATGGGCAAAAGCTGCCCCAGATTGTCACATGACACTCTTGACCTTAGTCACATGGCCACACTGAGTTAGAAGGGAGTCTGGAAATGTGGACTTAGTTTAGAAAGCAACATGGCCAGTTTAAAACAACAACAATAAACAAACACATAAAAAACAGACATTTTATTACTCTGGGACTCTGAAGTAACCTGAGGGTAGAACAGATATTGAGGGACAAGCAGCTGTCTGTCACCCGCCAATGGCAGCCGCCCATTCATTTCAGACTGGAAACATGTGCACACAGCTGACCAAGCTCCGTGTTCAACAAGCCACCATTTCTTCTCCACGTGATCCATGGGTAGCTGTGCCAACTGATCCCAGAGGAGCTGGGTGGCTGGGCGCAGATCTGCTGCTACGATCCATTGTCCTGGAACAATTCCCACTGCAGTGAAAGCAAGGTTTTACTTTAAATTTTAAGGTTCTGAAATAACTATATATTCACAGAAACTTACAAAAATAGTACAGAGAAGTCACATGTACCCTTCCCCTACGATCCCCATAACTACATCTTTCATGATTATAGACCAGTATCGAAAAAGGAAACTGACATTGTATAGTGTGTGTGTGTGGAGTCTGATGCCAGTTTGCACCAGTGTAGCTTTGTGTAACCACTACCACAATGAAGACACAATGGCACAACGACAAGACGCTTCTGTTACCACAAAGAGCTCCCTCAGTGCCGTCTACAGCGTGCACTCCCCCATCTCGCTAGCAACCGCTAATTTGTGTTCTGTCTGTATAATCCTGTCATTTCAAGAAGGTTCCATAAATGGAATCTTGAGCACATTACAGAGTGTAACATTTAAGGTTCTTTTTCCCAGTCAGTATAACGTCTTTGAGATGTGTCTAACCTGTTGCATGTAGCAGTTAATTGGATCTCCTTGTTGCTGAATGGTAGTTCCCACTGTGGATGTACTACAGTTTGCTCCTCACCTTTGAAGGACACTTTGACTATTCTTAGCATGTGGCTATTCCATTTAAAGCCACTACAAGAAGTCACGTGGAGTTCTGTGTGGTTGTCACTTCCCATTTCTCTGGGCAGATGACCAGAAAGGCAATCTTGGATCCTGTGGTCAGTGCAGGTTTGGATAGCCTCGGCTTTGTCTTCTGTATTCTGGCAGCCGTGAGGCAGCACCACATAAGTCTCAGTGCACATTTCCTAAGGACTAAGTAGCGGCTCTGTGCCTGGGTTCAAACACTCACCTGCCATTTGCACAGCCTCATTGCTGAGATGCCTTTTGCCCTTTTCTAATGAGATTGCTTACCTTGGGATGTTGAGTTTTGACTGTATTTTATTATTTTAGTCTTATATTTTGAAGGCAGAGTACAAATAATAAATTTCATTATGGCATCTTCATGAGTATGTATCATTGCATTTTGTTCAAATTCCACCCCCTTCTCTTATACCCCCTTCTGTGAGAGCACTTCGCATGTGCTACACATGTACTTTGCATGCACTCAGTGTGTATTTTGCATGTGCCAGGCATGTACTTTGCATGTGCCAGGCATGTACTTTGCATGTGCTATGCATGATCTTTGCATGTGCTATGCATGATCTTTTTGAATATAGCACTGACAAGTAATCTCAGTTCATAGCTGCCTGCTTCATTCTCCTAACCCTGGCCTTTGCAAAAGCTGTTAGTTTTCACAGGGCCCAATGTATCATTTTTAAAAAATGAATTGTGATCCTAGTGTTAGATCTAAAAACTTTTCTTTGAATACATAGCTCCAAAATGCTTTCTAATGTTTTCTTCTAAAAGTTTTATAGTTTAAAAATTATTTTTTAAATATGTGTGTGTGTGTGTGAATGTGTGGGAGTGTGTGTGTGAATGTGTGGTGTGTGTGTGTGTGTGAGAGAGTATGTGGGTGCATATGTGCACATTTATGCAGGTGCCCACAGAGGTCAGAAGAAGGCATTCGACCCCCGGTGCTGGGGTTGCAGGTGGTTATTAGCCACCAGTTACTGTCTGTGCTGGGAGCCAAGCTCTGGCCCCCTAGGAGAGCAGCAAGAGATCATAACCACTGAGCCATCCTTCCAGCCCCCTGCAAGTTCCATAGTTTTGTATTGAAATCTATGACCCATTTTGAGATAAACCTCAGATGCTCGGTATTACATTGAACTTAATTTTTTAATGCAATCTCTCCAGTACTGTTGGCTAAAAGATTCCATCCCTTTGAGCTGCTTAAGGAAACAAACCCAGCCTTATGGGATATTTACCTACAACAAACAATTCAATAATTTGGGGGGTTGCTTTTGTTTTAGTATTTCCAGAGCTGTACAGGCACTGTCACCATCAACTTTAGAACAGCTTCATCATTTCCTACCCATCAGAAGCCACTTCCTTCCCTGCGTCTAGCCCCTAATCTGTTCTGTCTCTGCAGTTTGCTTATGCTGGACATTTCATGTGGATGAGATCACCCACTCTGTGGCCTACTCCACATACCCTGACGGTCGTGACGTTTCAGCCCCGGGTTTCCTTTTATTTACCTAACACTTTACACACCACACTGGATTTTACGCTCTTTCATGGATGCCTGCCTGGGATATTTATATTTTATTTATTTATGTACTCATTTTTGCAGTTGAGAAAACTGCAATGGTAAATATTCGTGTGCAATCGCCTTGCATGGTGGTGTTTTCCACTCTCGAGGACGTGCTCAGCCGTAGAATGGCTGACTGAACTCCCGGACACCGGACACCATCAAACTGGAGGTGTGGGCTTCCAGATTCTCTCCGTCCTCACACGCCCTTGTTCTAACGTCACTCTTGCGGTTACCGTTCTCAAGAGTGTGCAGCAGGAGTGTGCGGCAGGCCGCCGGGCTGTCTCTGTACTCTGGCAGGATTTTATAGCTCTCCTCACGCTGGTCTACTTTTGAGCTCTCTGTTCTGTAGATCTGGGTTTCCACCCTTCTACCAACCCCAGACAGCCCTGACAGATGGAACACAGTCAGAAAGCCTGTGTGTGTGTATGTGTGTGTGTGTGTTCCTGGGTGTAGGTGCTCATGTGAACAGCTGCACGTGGAAGCCATGGCTCAATGTTGGCCTCCACCTTAGTTTTTGAGACAGAAGTTTTCACCAAACCTGGAGCTCACTAATTCAGCTAGACGGACCGGCCAGTAAGTCTCAGGGGTCCTCCTGTCTCCACCTCCCCAACACTGAGATTACAGGTACATGCTGCTATGCCTGCTTTATTACATGGGTGCTGGGGAACACACTCAAGTTGGCAAGCACTTTATTGGACTGAGTCATTTCCTTAACTATTTATTTATTTACAGACAAGGTCTCATGTAGCCCAGGCTGTCCTAGAACTCACTAAGTAATTGAGGATAACCTTGAACTTCTGGCCTTGGTGCCTCTGTCTCCTAAGTGCTGGGATTACAGGAGTGTACTTATGCAGAGTTTATGCTGTACTGGGGATCAAGTCTAGGACTTCGTGCATGCTAGGTAATTATTCTTTGCTTTTGTAAAATGATTTTAGCTATTCTGGTTGCCCTAGCAGTCTGTTAACTGGGGGGAATATTCTTGTCCAATATACAGAACCCTCTTGGGATCTTGATAGTAATTGTTTCAGAACTCATTTCGGTCAGCGTGCTGTGGTTGACCTCCCGGTCTGTGAGCATGTTGTGTCTCTACTTCTGTCAGCTTTGGGGACTTTTCTGCATGCAAATACTGTATATATGCCGTCACGTCTGCACCCTTCCCGGTTTTCTCCCTGTTTCTGTGAGTAAACACCATGACTCAGGGAGGAAAGAGTTTACTTCATCCTACAGCGTGTAGTTCATCGTCAAGAGAAGTCAGGGTGGATTCAGGGCAGAAAGCTGGAGGCAGGCACTGAAGAAAAGACCATGGAAGGAAGAGTGCTATTTACTGGCTGGCTTTGTAGCTCACCTTCAGCTACTTATGCAACCCTCCATCACCTGCCTGGGGATGCCCGTTCATAGTGCGCTGGGCCCTCCTCACTTATTCATTAGCGATCGAGAAAATACTCGACAGACATAGCCCCTGGCCAATCTCATCAAGGCAACTTTGGATCATTCCAAGGCCAGATGAAACTAACCAGGATACACCCTACCCCCAGGAAAAAACTCACAAAAATATCTTAGAAGTCCCCAACTTCCAGATGTTTTGAGTTCTTCTAAATATTCATGAAATAGAGACAATTTAAGTTGTTCCTTTCTGCTATGGCTGTCTTTGTTAACACAGACTCCATTTAGTCCTTCACTATTAAATAGTACAGCTGTAGCTTTTAGTAGATGATCTTTATTTATGCAGGAGATTATCTTGTGCTAGGAAAGTCATGGACAAAGTGTGTGTGTACAAGTGCATGTATGTGTGCACACCTGTAAGAGTATATAAGTCTGTGTTTGTGAGTATGCCTCTGTGTGTGTACACGTGCATAAGTGTGTGTATGTGTGTGCATACCTGTGTGTAGGAGTACGTGTGTGTGTGAGAGAGAGCCTGCGTGTGTTCAATGTATGTGCAAGTGTGTGAGAGTGAGTGCAGGGTCACATTGAAGTCAAAGGGCTGTCCCGCACTTCTCCCTCGTTTGAGGAAAGTTGTTGGGGACTGCAGACCCTCGGATCCTGAATTTTCTGTGACCCCCTTTGCCTGTCGGAGTAAACAACTTGTTTTGCTGTGCTTGCAGCTGCTCTGGACACAAGACCCTTATGAGTTCCTGATGGCAGGGGAGTGGTTTCTGGTGGGCTTGCAGCTGAAAAATCCCGAGAGCTATGGTATGGCCATTAGTCAAGGAGAGCGCTATATATTCTGCCCTGGAACACAATAAAAGGGGCATTTTTGTTTCAAGGATGACCCGTATCTCTGTCTGTGTGTGTGTGTTTTAGTCTCCAGCTCCTTGCCTGACTCACGAACCATCCTGTGGTAGACAGGCAGGATTGTACAGCAAGGTCTCTTGTTTGTTACAAGACCAGGCTAGCTGGTCTTGAATTTTTGATGGACTTTCTGTCTCAGTGTAGAAGCACTGAGATGTTAGATGAACAACACTGGATCTGGCCTTTACTTGAATTCTGGGGTTTCAAACTTGGGTCCTCATATTGTCTACTGTGTAGCAGGTGCTCTATCCTCCGAGCAATATCCCTGAATGCTAAATTTTTTTTTTCTTAATTTAACTTTATTTTAGATGTGTTCACTTAGGTTTCTATTGCTGTGAAGAGACACCATGACCAAGGGAAGTTATAAAAGAAGATGTTTGTTGATTGGAGCTCATGGTTCCAAAGCATTATTAGCGTCCATGATCGTCACGGTGAGGAGTGTGGCAGAAGGCAAGCAAATGCATGGGAGCAATAGCTGAGAGCACAGACATCCTGATTCACAGGCACGAAGCTGAGACATAGCTGGGAATGGCGTGGGCTTTTGAAATCTTAAAGCATACCTTTTCCAACAGGGTTGTACTTCCTAATCCTTCCCAGACAGTTCCACTAACTGGGGACCAAGTGTTCAAATGTATGAGCTGACTGAGACCATTCTCCTTCAAATAACTGAAGATGTATGGTGTTTACTTGCATGTATGTCTGTGCGTGTCTGTCTGTCTGTGCATGTATGTCTGAAGTGTCTGTCTGTGCGTGTATGTCTGAAGTGTCTGTCTGTGCGTGTCTGTGCATGTATGTCTGAAGTGTCTGTGCGTGTCTGTCTGTGCGTGTCTGTCTGTGCATGTCTGTCTGTGCGTGTCTGTGCGTGTTTGTCTGTGCTTGTCTGTCTGTGCGTGTCTGTCTGTGCGTGTCTGTCTGTGCATATATGTCTGTGCGTGTCTGTCTGTGCGTGTCTGTCTGTGCGTGTCTGTCTGAAGTGCATTTTTTTCTTATGCTGCTGCCTTTGGCATTCCCACCCCCACAAGTGGACTTTAGCTCTTTCCTGAGACCAGGGAGGACATGCTGTGGGCCTTCTCCATCCCCCACTCCTCATTCCATGGCTTCTGCCATGCTGCCCCTTGAGATGCCTTCTTTCCCTAGCTGTATCAGTTTGTTTTTGCGGGCCCTTCCTCCCAACCCTTGGCAAGTTGACCCAACTCACCTCTTAACTCTGACCTCCACCAGGCTCTCTATTCCTCAAGAATCACAGCTAACTTTGAATTTTCCGTTGAACACTCTGCAATGTGCTTTTGGGCTCCCAGGTCAGGCTGACCTGGAAGCTGGCCAAGCTGGGCTTCACCAGCGTGGTGGACAGGAAGAGCACAGACACCTCTTGACCCCAGAAGCCAGATAAACTGCTGAACCCAAACACTCTTGGGCTATTTTTAGTTCGCTGGTTCCCAGCAGGGCAGGAATGGCCTGATTAGGGTCTCGGGGGAGAAGAGTGAGCCTTAGTGAGGCCCGAGAGGAAGGCTGTAATTGTGAGAGCAGGGCTAGGGCTGGACAGGCTGGGCAGAGGCCCCCGTTCCTGCCCACAGGAAAAGCCTCTACTCCAGCTCCTGTCAGGCTTCCTGCAGGGCCAGGTGCTGGCCACTGAGTGATGCAAGCAGGCCTGGCTGCTGCAGCAAAAGCAGCAATCCTGCTACTGTCCCCAGAACCCTTTCCAGGGTCTGGGCTAAGCCTGCAAGCTTCACGAGTCTGGCAACCTGGCACAAATGTGAACGCTGAGGCCCTAGGGCAGAGAGATCAGCAACATGCTCAAACAAGAGGAGGATTTGGGATTTGAACCCATGCCTTCCCTACTTCTCTGAACATCTTTAGAGCCTCCCCTCTCGGGCTTCCCTAGGACCCATGGACCAGTTTCTCCATAATGGTTCTCACTCAGTGAATGGCCTCAGACAGTTGCCTGCTTTTCCTTTGGCTACAGTTTGCTGTTCTGTGAAACGGGCAGAGCTTTCTGGTAAGGCTATGCATAATTGCAGGTTAGGGGGTGGGTGCTCACCAGCTGGAGAGAGGCAATGAAGGGGAGCCAGGCCTGTCATCGTGCCTCTGCCTGCGTCTTCCCTTTCAGTTCACTGCGCAGGAGAGCACCAGAAACACACAACTCTCCTGCTGGACGGTGCACAGAGTGGACGCCCACACCCTGACTCACGAGCCATAGCCTCAGCAGCACTGGGAATGGAGCATGAGAGGGTACCGAGACGGGGTGGAATGGGGGAACTTCCAGAACTTTCCTGGAGGCCAGGCTCTCCTCCTCAGCTGCTGAGAGGGTCTGTGCTTAGAGAAAGCTGACAAATTGCTCAGAGAGGCCATGCCTGACTTGGGATGTCAGTGCCTTGTGCTCAGGCTTGGGGCACACTCTGCACTATCTCTCAAACCTCAGGAAACTTTGCCACCCAAATTAAGCCTGTGCTAAGGCCTTTGGGGTGGAATGTGGGGTGCCTCCAGAGAACAGCAGTTGGCACTGTAAGATGGGCTGGGGCATGGGCACTCAAGAGAGCAGAAACTGGGGTGAAGGGGAGACCATGCCAGGAGACACTGGGCAATTCCTATGGCAGAAAAGGTGTCCATACTGTCCTGGAGCGCAAAGCATCAGGGCAGGTGTCCTGGAGGAGATGCCACCTAGGGAGGACTTGAACAGTGATCGGATTGCCGGTGGGGGCAGCACTCCAGGATCCCACGAGAGCAGAAGCCTGGCGTCTCTGCAGACTCAGGTGGCGTTATGCTGAATGCCTCCCTCCCACGGGTGCCAGACACTAATGAAGCTCTTCCTGCAGGTTGTAGGAGGCGTGTGAAGGCGGGTGGCGTGGGGAAGACTTGTGTACATAGGAAGCCAACGCTGGTCACACGGAGAGAGGATTGGAACATCCAACTGAAGACCAGGGCCTTGGCTCCTCTGAGAGGAGCCGGAGGGTCGAGAGGAGAGGTTCCAAGGAGGGCGGTCAAGTAGCCTGGTCTTTGATGATTTCTCAGGGCGGAGGGCAGGGGTTTACATGCTACTGAAGGGTTGGATCAAGGTGCCAAGGGTGCCATGAGAGGGTAGGGAAGGTCGCCACAGTCCTGGTCAGGTCTGATGCCATGAGTGGCCTCCTATCTGTGCAAACACTGGAGAGTGACTTTCCAAGAACCGCTGTTTGTCTCTCTAAACTTCTACTGGGACCCAGAGAAGCTTAACCTTTGGATCAGTTACGCCTTGCTTATAACTCATGGCTACCCAGGGCAGCTGAGGACAGGAACAGGACACACATCAGAGTTTTTTCTCGTGCCAGGCCCATGTGGCAGATACTCTGCATGTTCACTCAAAATCCTCTATTCATCTGTAGGGGGGCATCTGACAGCTCACTTTACAGAGAAGAAAACTGAGGCTCTGGGTGGGAGGAAGGCTGAAGAAGCCTCAAATCTGGATCTTCCTTTTCACCCTCAAAGCCCAGCTCTCAAGAAGCTCTGGGGGTCTCCACTGGGCTGCATCAGTTCCCAAGAGGCTGGAGGTGAATCTCTGGAGGGAGAAGGAAGAGCGTGGGAAGCAGGTGTCTGGCCTGCCAGCTGTCTGAGAAGATGAAGAGACGACAGGGGAGAAACACCCCAGCTGGTGTGCTCGGCGATGTCACTTCCCACTTCCTCCTCACCCTATACTGCAAAGAAAGCCAGTGCCCCTTAGGTGAGCCACACACTTACCCCTGCAGACTGCCCAGATCCAGACTTCTTTGACTGGATCTTAAATGTATTAAAGACACAGCTCTCGTAACTTCAGGCTGTCCTGGTGCCTTTCCGGGGTCTTCCTTCCGCTCTCCCCTCTGAGCCTCTTTTCTCCTCCAACAAAGCAGAGCATTTGTACCCTGGATGGACTAGTGAAAGAGGGAGTTAGGCTACATTCGTAGAGCGGCTGCAGCGGGGGCTGCTGGGCTTTCCACGATTCCTTGCTGTCATAACTTTTCTTGCTGTCTGGCTCTTAGGCACTCAAGTGCTTAGTAGGCCAATCCAACCACAGGGAGACGATGACACTGGGTTCTTCTTGTGGAGACCCCGGACTTTTCGGAGCATTAGATGGGTTGCCTGCTGCTGTCTATACTGGTGCATTTTGGTGTGGGATGTCACCAGAGGCCAAGAGCCTTCTGACTTGGGGCAGGGCAGGTGGGAGCAGATTTTTGAAATGCCACTCACCTTTCAACAGCTTCTGCCTGTCATGCTGCTCAGCTAAGAAAGATATGGAAAAGATGGGCTGGGGAGAGGTGAGGATGATGGCTTCAGTTCCAGCAGAGCTCTGGTTGGTCCCCAGAATGGACCCTGGTTGCATCGTCCATGTGGAACATGGGCATCAGACCCACATGATCACACTGCAGACATAACATTGCACAAACACCATATGTCTGTAGCACCATCCATGCCACACACGCACACACTTGCAGACCATCAATGCAATTAGCTCCTTTCAATGAAACAATTACATTTCAACAAAAACTCTACAAAGTTCAGAAGCTTGTAAGGAGCTGGGATGTAATTCACCCCAGCAGCATCTTTGGATAACAGAGAACCAGCTGTGCACCCTTGGGATGATGGAGAACCAGCTGTGCACCCTTGGGATGATAGATAACCAGCTGTGCACTCTGGGGATGATGGTGAGCCAGCTGTGCACTCTTGGGTATTCCCACCCCAACCTGTGTGGGTCTGATGGAACCAGGCACCCAGTGGGAGCATGGCATAGGATCTGGAGGTGGGAGTACCTGTGGTGCTAAAGTTAACCATCGCTTAGACCTCTGGGCACATTGTGGGAGGATTATCTTGTTTGTGTTAAATGAAATGGGACGATCTATTTGGGGGCTGGAGAGATGGCTCGGTGCTTTAGAGGGCACTGCTCTTGCAGAGAACCCAAGCTGGGCTCACGGCTCTCACCCATGTCTGGTGGTTCACAACTGTCTGTGTCTCCAGGTCCAGGAGCTCTGACACATTCTGGCTTCTACTCTTCTGCCCACATGCACACAAGACCCTACATATTCTTTAAAATAATAAAAAGAAGCTTAAAATGGAAAAAGCCACCTCAGTTGTGGATGGACTGTGGAGGCCAGGGACCATGTAACACGCAGAAGATGAGCTGAGAGCGAGTGTGAGTTCAGCCCCCTCTGCTCTCTGCTGGATGAGGCCAGCTCCTTCACGTTGCTGACTTCCCACCGTGGGCTGTGCGCAAAGACAAACAAGTAAACAAACATTTGTCCCTTACATTGCTTTTGTCAGAGTGTTTTACCATGCCACAGGGAAGAAGCCAGCACACCCCTAACCAGGCACTTTCTGGTGGCACTTGGGACCCCAGTGGCCCCAAATCCATCTAGCTCCTCCACCTTTAATCCAGCACGTGAGCCCCCTTGCCTCTACCGTGCATGTGTGTATGGAGGGGGGCAGGCGTGGTGTCCAAATTCCTGCTCAGCCTGCCTATGAGCTCATCCACTCGGTCCTCTCCTGGAGGAGTCGCCTTTGGAGACTTCCCTGCCAGCTCCGCCTAGCAGGGCACGCAGATGGTAAATTGGAGCAAGTCCTTCTCTTGGGTCAGGAAAGAAAATATTCCTTTTTTCCCCTTCTCTCTAAAAATATGCTCAGGGCTTTTTTGAGACTTGATGCAATAAAAAACAGCTGTGGCTCCAAACACCCCCGCAGCCTTCGCCTGGGGAGACTGAAAACAAAAACACACTCCGAAGGCAGATCGGCGCGTGTCCCAGCGCTGTCCCAGCGCTGGCTCGACCGAGGCGCCTCTGGCCTGGAGTGGCTCCCCAGGGACACCAAATTGTCCTTGTTTGTTTGTCCTGGTATGGACACTGGGCACAGAAGCCACTCATTCCTTCCTCTCTTAACTCTTATTGAGGATGAAGTAGGTGTGATTTGAACTCTGCTTCCCAGCTGTACCTAGACCCAGCCTGAGAGCAGAGTCCTCTGGTGGCCAGGAGGACGGAGAGGTTGTGTCTGATGTGCGCAGCTGGAGGGCTTCCTGGAGTAGGTGACTTTAAGAGGCGGCCCAGAGATGGGGATGGAAAGTGCTGCAAGTTAGGGAATGTAGAGCTCGTCTGAGGAGACAGTGAGACCCTGCACACTGGGTGAGGTGTTCTCTAGGTGGGTGATGGGGAGCCACGGATGGCGCTTGAGCAGTAGAGTAATTTGTGTAGAAATCAATCCCTTGGGGAAAGAGGCTTGCTTCATCAGGGGCCCATGCTTGAATGATGAGCTCCTCAGAGGGCCAGGCCGTCTCCAAAGGCTTTGGTGTGCTCTCACTAGGGTCTTCCTTTTAACCTGACTTCTTTCATAAGGAAAGAGCATCAGCGCGAGACTTGGAGGTTGGAAGTAAATGCAGGTAACAGTGACCTCAATCCAGGGAGCCCAGAGGAGGTGATGCTCTTGGGGCTTTCAGGGATGACTGAGGAACTCTGGAAAACTGAAGTGACCCATCGCTGTAGCAAGTCAGCGCCTGCCCACTTCCACGTGGCTTAGTTCCTTCACAGGACTAAGAGCCACTCCAAGGCTTGCTAGAAACTCTTGCAGCTGCCCAATGCCAGCTGCCTGAAGCAAGGGCCCCTGGGCATCGTAGTGGGCTGTTATCATCCCTTGGTCAACCTGCAGGTCCCCAGATCAAGATCTTGCCCTGCTTCAGCCCTGGCCCTCCCCTATCTCATCTGCTTTTGGTCTGAATGCCTACTCCTGCCACCCTCTGCTTCCTCTCTAGGTCCCCAGGACAGCCTGGGTCTCCAAGAAATAATATTGACAGCAATAATGCTATTATATTAACACCCTCAGCACGTTTTTATTGAGTACCATCTACACTGACTCTTGACAAGAAACGGCAGAACCACATGACGCCTTCATTGTGTGGGGACCAGATTCACACATGGGCCCTGGATCACCTCCCCTGGCCTGTGTCCTTCCTCCACTTAGTGGTTTAATGGGTGTGGTTTGGGTTTGGGGAATTTTTAAAAATAAGATTCCCAGAAAATTCAAGTTTGGGAACCACCGGTTTTCTGAAGAATTTTTTTAAAGGACTTCCAAAACCCAAACAAAAGATTTTATTGAGCTTGAATTGACACACCATAAATTGCACACACTCAAAATATAAAATTTGATAAATTTGTAAAAAGTCGCCTTAACCATTTTAATACTGAGTTCAATAGTTCTAAGTATAGCCACAGTATTGTGCAACTAGTTTCTAGAACTTTCTCATCTTGCAACACTGAGCCTCTAGTCCCTCAGTAATGCCCAGGCTCCTGAAAACTCTCCTCTTCTTCCCATGATGGTTTCCGAGTTCGCAGTACTAGAGATTAAGTCCACTGAGCTAGATCCTGATGCCACATTTTGTTTTCGGGACAGGATCTCTGGACCTAAGGATAGGTGCCCTTAACTGAACGTCCACTGTCGTCCAAGCCTTGAGTCTGCACCTACCTCAGCCCCTTGAGGAGCTGAGATGACAAGCTTATGTCGACAGAGCCTGCACTTTTTCTTCTTTTCTTGAGTTTTTTTGTCCGTTCCTTCGTTCCTTCGTTCGTTCGTTCGTTCGTTCCTTCCTTCCTTCCTTCCTTCTATTCTCTCTCTCTCTCCTTTTTTTTTTTTTTTTGAGACAAGGTTTCTCTGTGTAGCTCTATCTGCCCTGGAGCTCATTCTGAAGACCAGGCTGGCCTTGAATTCAGAGATCCACCTGCCTCTGCCTCTGGCTCCTTAATGCTGGGATTAAAGGTGTTGCCACCACTGCTCACTTTCTTCTTCTTCTTCTTCTTCTTCTTCTTCTTCTTCTTCTTCTTCTTCTTCTTCTTCTTCTTCTTCTTCTTCTTCTTCTTCTTCTTCTTCTT
>NW_026068237.1:524275-577974 GCF_014885135.2 Alexandromys fortis
CCTCCTCCTCCTCCTCCTCCTCCTCCTCCTTCTTTCTCTCTCTCTCTCTCTCTCTCTCTCTCTCTCTCTCTCTCTCTCTCTCTCTTTCTTTTTTTGAGACAGGGTCTCACTGCCCTGGAACTCCTTATGTAGTCCAGGCTGGCCTCAAACTGCCAGAGATCTGCCTGCCTCTGCCTCCTGAGTGTTCTTTTCCATGACTGAATATGCTGTGTACTTCTTCAGGTGGAATGGTTCAGCATGCACCATCATGTTTGTCCCAGGATTTCGTTCCCCTTGAAGGCTGACTAAGCTTTTGTGTGAGTGATTGCACTCCCTCTGCCCTCTCCCATGTCACTGTCTGTAGACATTGCCTGCTTCCAGACCCTTTGCCTCTCTTTCAGGGGTCTGGACTTGGAAGTGAATGCCTGGAGCATTGGAAATGATCCCCTTGGCTTTCTGAAGAAGTGGCTACTGCTTTTCCTAACGGTGGGTAGCACTGCCCAGTCCCTTCACAGTTCATAAGCCGTCCAGCTGCCCTAGTTCTTCGTCAACAGTCTGAGATTTCTGTTTTGCGGGGTGGTAGCCCTCCTGAGAAGAGTGAAGAGCTGCCTCTGTGCTCTTGATTTGCATCTCTCTAACGACTGGCATTGTTTAGTAGCTTTCCTTTGCGCGCTGTTTCTTTGGAGAAGTGAAGGGATTGTTATCTAGGTGTAGCCTTGTGGTTCAAGACTTTTATAGGGTGAAGCACAGACTTCCAACAGCAGCAAGCTGAGCTGGGCAGAGGGTAGGGATGAATGTGGGGGCAGAGAGGGACAACTAGCAGAGTACTCAACAGTGGGCTGTGTCACTCACTGTTGTGTGTGTACACGTGTGTGTGCTGTGTGCGTGTGTGTGCTGGACGGCCTGCATGTCAAGTGTTGATACTGGGTATCTTCCCCAACCACTCTCTACCTTTTTTATTTCAGACAAGGTCTCTCGCTGAATTTGAAGCTTGCCAGTTTGGCCTAGATCCTCCCACCTCTGCTTCCTGGCATTAGCACAGCAGACGCATGCCCCCACCCTCGGCTCTACACATGTGTGCAGGGTACTCAGACTTGGGCCTCCAGCTGGTGCCTTCTCCCCGACCCCATGCCATCAGGAAGTGGAGAGCGAAGCTTGACTCTGCAGGATGGTGACTGTATGGCAGGAAATGGAGGGGTGTGAGAGGGACAGGGCCTGCCTTCCGTCTCTCAGGGGCAGACACCCGCAAGCGTTTGCTGCAGCTGAACAGACTGGCTGCAAAGAGAGGTGGTGGCAGCAACAAGTTCCAGGTTCCAGGAGAGACCCTGCCTTCTGCTCCACTGTCCTGTGACCAAGTCAGAATCCACTGAGGAATGTCTCCCTTCTCCCAGCATTTTCTCCTGTGGCTAGCTGGCACGGCTAACCTCTACAAAGTATCCTCACAGACAGAATTCTGTTGGTAAGAAAAGTACACCAATCCATTCTTCCCGATCCCTAAACTTATCTGTAGATTAAAGCTCATAAGTTGTGTGTGTGTGTCTGTTGTTCTACTCTTGACACCTCCCAGATTCTCTTCAAATGTGGATGACCTTTCTGTTTTATCAATAAACCCATGAGTTTGCTTCTCTCTGTCTTGTTTTGAAATTCTTTTCTTTGATGTGAAGTCAAGAACCCCGAATCTCTGACAAAGATCATCCCATTGTCTTGTCAACAGTAAGATACATTGCCTGCTTACAAGTGCCAGTTGGGCCAAGAAGGGGCTCTGATTTAGGGGCTGCCAGCCCAGGGCTCCAGCCATGAGGCAACCTGGGCCACGCAGCTAGAATGTCATCAGTGGAAGAATGAAGTGCTTTAGCAGATTCAGCAGGAGCGAGGAACTCAGGGACCCAGCCAAGGGCTTGAAAGCAGATAATTCTTAGTGAGAACCCAGTCCCAAATCCAACCGCATCTTGCTTTCTTGCCTTGGCAGAGACTTTCTCATGGGAGGCTCTGAAAGGAAAGGGGGTACTGCAGGGCTGTGGAGTGCTCTGGCCTGACACTGTGGGCAATGCATTAAAGTCCTGAGAAACTCACATCCCCAAAGTCAGACCCAACTAAATCACTCGTGAAACGTCAAGAGGTCCAGAAGAGCACCTAAATACATGGCTCTGGGATGTAATTGGAGCCTACAGATGCTCGCCCACCCCCTCTCCAGCCCCACCCCCACTCCACAGGTGGGGAAACCAAGGCCTGAAGAGGAGCAGAGAAATGGCTCAAAGTCACCAGGCAAGCCAGAAGTTGAACTGGCTTCTGGCTCACTGGCTTCCTTCCCCTTGCATTCTGCCTGCCGCCCTTGGGCATTCCAAGCAAGCCCGAGCTACAGGAAAGGAAGTGTCAGCAGGCCCGCTCACCACACAGCCCTCGCTTGCTTGCAGCCAAACTCCATGAGCCTGCTTTTTCCAGACCAGGATGGGACCAGATTACCAAAACCAGGGTTTACTTTTATTTCCCAAGACTTAAGTCAGCAGATTTATTCAGAGCAAAGTGTTCAGAGGCCCTAGATGTACACCCCCAAGGCCCTCAAATCCCCTCCAGGGCTGGCTGCCTCAGCATCTTGAAGGTGTATGTCTGTCAACCCCTCTCCTTTAACTTCTGAAGTTGAAGGTGGGCCAATATTGCGTCTACCTACAATGCACAGCGTCTTGCGTGTTGAACTGTGGTACATTGTTAGAAGACCACATGTGAATCAAGGTTTTGTCTCTAAAATGCAGTGTGAGCTTCAGTACAAGCCTCCATTCCTGAGTCTCTCCCACCATCTGTACTAAAAGGAAACAGGAGGAGGCAAGTCCAGGAGGCCTCAGACAAGCCTATGCCTTAAAGTGGCTGTCACAGGAGACATATTGAATAATCAGCTCCTTTGGGTTCCTCCCCCAAGCACAATATCCTAACTCCTGCTCTACCAGGAATGGAAAAACCCGATATCTGCCAATGACCTCACTCTGGAAAACTGCACGGGGAGGGCCAGGCCTCACTCCAGGGAAGTGACTGAAGGAAAAGCTCCTAGCTGCTAGCAGGGCTCCAGAACCTCACCACTCTCAGGAAGACCCCAGGCCTTGGGAAGTTCACATCTTCTCTGAGCGTGGGTTCTCCCCACTCCATAAAAGGCATGCCTGAGAAAGACTAGGACTTTCTCACTGGACACCCTAATAGCCTTGTGGCTCTGTATGTGGAATTTCAGAGGCCTTTGGGCTCCAGGCCCACCACGGGAGGTTCCCCAGGCCCTGACAGCCACAGGTGGGAATTGAGGAAAGAGGAAAGGGATCACTCTGACTGATACAGAGGACGCTGGACACATGACTGCCCCTGGAGGTTTGTCACGTGGCTCACCCACCAGCCAGAATCTTCTTGGTTTAGAGTTGGGGAGACTGCCCTACCCTGTGCAGTGATGGCAGATAAGCATCACAGTACCTGCTGAAGTGTGAGTGAGTGAGTGTGTGTGTGTGTGTGTGTGAGAGAGAGAGAGACAGAGACAGAGAGGTACCTATGATGATGCCCATATCTCAACTTACCAACCCATGTAAAGCAGCTCAGGCTGCTGAGCTGGTCCAGTGGGGAAAGGCACTTGCCACCATGTCTGATGGTCTAAGTTTGATCCCCAGGGACCACATAAAGGAAGGAAAGGATTGATTCCTGCAAGAGGTTCTCTGATGTGTACATGTGTGTGCATGTGTGCATACCTGTGTTGTGCACATGTACTAAAAAGTAAATGCAAAAAAAATTTTAATATCAGAACCAATAAGCAGAGGGAGCCTGGAAGGACTGGACATATGGGTTCTACTGTTCTCTGAGGCCTGGAGGAGGGGAATCTTTCTGCTATAGCTCAGAGAAACCCTGCAAGCAGAAAAGAGGCAGTTATAGTCCTCGGGACAGAAAGGGCAGCAGTGCTATGGAATAATCCTTCTGGACACTGTGAATATGTATTACTCTAATTGGTTTAATAAAGAAGTTGACTGATCAATAGCTAAACAGGATAAGGTTAGGCTGGAGAGCCAAACTGAGAATTCTGGGAGGAAGAATGGCAAAGTCAGGAGTTGCAAGCAGACGCAGAGAGAAGCAAGATAGGTATGCCATACTGAGAAAAGGTACCAAACCATGTGGCAAAGCATAGCTAATAAAAATATGTTAATTTAAAATGTAGGAGTTATCTAGTAATAAGCCTGTGCTATTGGCCAAACATTCATAATTAATATTAAGCCTCTGTGTTAGTTATTTTGGAACTGGTGGGCAGGAAAGAAATGTCTGCTTACAGAGCAGTGTGACTTTTTTCTTCCGGGACTTTGAGAATAGAATCACCATGCCATCAGTGAAGAAGGACAGGGCTGATCAACCACTGCCACAGTTGAGGAGGAGGCTGCCATCATGGTCATAAACTTAATGCCTGTTGTTAAAAACTACACTGCTCTGGATGACAGAACAGCATCCATAGACGAAACAAAACTTTCAGGAAAGACCAAAAAACAAGTAGTTTGGTAAACTTCTATAAATGATCAAAGATAAAAGATAAAAATACAAATAAATGACATTGAAGTTGAGGTTTTGGTAGACATAGGTGCAGATGTAACAATAATTTCATCTCAAAATCTTGTCATCCAAATTGGCCTCTTCAGGAGGTAGATGTTCAGCTTTTAGGTATTGGACTTTTATTTCAGGTAAAACTAAGTACAAGATGGGTCAAGTGTATAGGGCTAGAAGGACAAAGAGGAAAATTAGAGCCACGCAAAGCTAACACGAATTTATGGAGGATGTAATTTAATACAGCAATGGAAAAGTAAGGTTAACATTCTTCCAATTTCAGGAATAAACCATAAACTAACGTATGCTTCTGAGACAAATATTAAAAGGTATTATCAAGAACAGTCACCAAGATGGGCAGTGGTGGCACATACCTTTAATCCCAGCACTTGGGAGGCAGAGGCAGGCAGATCTCTGTGAGTTGAGGCCCGCCTGGTCTACAAGAGCTAGTTCCAGGACAACTAGGGCTGTTAGACAGAGAAACCCTGTCTCAAAACAAAACAAAGCAAAAAAAAAACCAAAAAACAGTTACTGACTGTTCAGGTTGTGCACAAGCAGGGCATAACAGTTGCTGACCTTTCAAAGATACCTACCTTTAAAATATGTAGGTGGAGCAATGGCCTTTGACATAAAAAGATTACAGGCATTAGAACAGCTGGTATGGGAGCAGTTAAATGCTCAACATATTGAAGATTTTACCAGTCCTTGAAATTCTCCTATATTTGTTATTAAAAAGATCTGGAAAATGAAAATTTTTAACAGATTTAAGAACCAGAAATAAGGTGATTCAGTTAATGGGCTCTTTACAGCCTGGAATTCCCTTTCCTTTTTATACCTAAGGCATAGCCTATTATAGTGATTGATTTAAAAGGCTGTGTTTTTTTTTTTTTTTAAAATAATAACTTTATAAGAACAGGATAAAGAAAAATTTGCCTTCACAGTGTATACTTATTATAATTCCAAGCCTGTTAAAATGTACCACTGGAAAATTCTTCCACAAGGAATGCTAAACAGTTCTACCTCATAGCAATATTTTGAAAAACAGTCATTAGAACTAACTTGTAAACAGGTTCCACAATGTATAATTTATCATTATATTGATGATATCTTATTGGTTAATTCAGACACAGATATTTTAGAAAAAAGTTTTGATAAAGTAAAGAGAATTTTAACTTTTTGGGGATTACAAGTTGCTCTTGAAAAAACACAAATAGGAGATTTTATTAATTATGTAGGATATAGGATAGGTTTAAAGAAAATTCAATCACAGAAAGTATAAATCAGGAGATATCAATTATAAACTTGATGATTTTCAAAATTTGCTAGGAGATATTAACCAGCTACAGCCAATAATTAGATTAACTACTCAAGAGTCTCTTGCAGAAAAGAAATTGCAGGATGCACATATGGATTGCTTAGATCCAGAGCCTGATTGTATTCTGGTTATTTTACCTTCTATACATTTTCCTGTAGAGATTCTTGTGCAGAGAAAAGATAGCATCTTAGAATGTTTCTTTTTTTACCACACAAACAGAGTAAAAAAAATTAAAGTTCTATGTAGAAAAGGTTTCTGAATTGATTCTGAAAGGAAAATTGAGACCAATTAGTACAAATAGACTCAACAGAAGCTGTGGTATCTTTTACTAATGCTGGAATTACCTCATTATGGGCAGAAAATGAACATTGGCAAAGAGCTTGCAATAATTTCTTGGGAGAGATTAGCAACAAATATCCTAAAAGCAAGAGACTTCAGTTTATATAAAGAACTAATTGGATTCTCCCTTATATAGAAAAAAGGAACACCAATTTCTTGAGCCCCTATATTCTATACTGATGCAAATAAATCAGAAAAGGCAGGTATAATTAATTATAAGAGGCCGGTTATAAATAAAGTCAGGAAATTTAAGTAAAGTGGCTTAAAGCCCTTGTGATTCAATTCAGATGTCATAATATGCTATTTTCAAAGTCACTGGATTTCCCAAAACATCTTAATATAGTTATGGACTCTCAATATGCAGAAAGGGTTGTTTTAGATATTGAAACCACTGAACTTGCTCCAGATGATTCAGAATTAAGTTTGTTTCTTATTCTGTTACAAGAAATAATCAGAAATAGAAATCATCCCTTGTACATGACACATATCAGATTCTTTATGGGTCTACCAGGCCCTCTAGTGATGTGGGATTTCCCTCTGTATGCTGTGATTACCATTGGTTAATAAAGAAACTGTCTTGGGCCTGCACAGGGCACAGAGCTAAGTGGGGAAAACTAAATGGAATGCTGGGAGGAAGAAGGCAGAGTCAGAGAGATGCCATGTAGCCTGCTGGAGACAGACACTGGGAACTTTAGCAGGTAAGCCACAGCCACATGGCAATACACAGATTACTAGGAATTGGTTAAATTAATATGAGTTAGCCAATAAGAAGCTAGAGCTAATGGGCCAAGTAGTGATTTAATTAATACAGGTTCTGTGTGATTATTTCTGGTCTGAGCTAGCCGGGTGGCTGGGAACCAACAAGCAGCCTCCCACTACACTCTAGCACAAGGCAATGAAGGAATTGATCATCTATTGGTAGGAAATGTGCTCTCCTACCACTTGGCAACAAGTTTCCTGACCTTTGAAGTCTCCCAAAGGAAAATAGGGCCTCACAATATTGATCCTACCTGGATTGTGGTAACATCATTAAGCTGACAAACACCACCTGAAGATCAGTGTTGTACTCAGGACAATTTCAAGATGGTTTGCTGAGATGGTCCAGCCAGGACTTGATCATTATCTCAGTTTTCTCACGATCCCCTAAAGATGTCATCACCCTCAGACAACAAGAAGTAATTTTAAGCATATGATGTCAATTTCTCAGAAAACCTGGAATCAATCTACCCCAAGACCCAGCAATATCACTCTTGGGCACATACCCAAAGGATGCACAATCTTACCACAAAGGACATTTGCTCAACTATGTTCATTATTTGTAATATCCAGAACCTGGAAACAACCTAAATGCCCATGAACCAAAGAATGGATAATGAAAACATGGTACATTTACACAATGGAGTATTACTTAGTTGTAAAAAACAATGACATCTTGAAATTTGAAGACAAATGGAAGGAACTAGAAAAAAACCACCCTGAGTGAGATAACTCATATCCAGAAAGACAAAAAACAGTTATGTATTCACTCATAAGTTGATGTGGGAGTGTCATATATCAATCTGTTGATTTCATTGGTTAAGTAATAAAAAAACTGCTTGGCCTCATAGCTTAGAACATAGGTGGGAGGAGTAAATGGAATAGAATGCTGGGAGGAAGAGGAAGTGAGCTCAGACTTGACAGCTCTGCTCTCTGGAGCAGAGACGCCAGGCTCCGCTCTCCCAGGCAGCTCTGACCCAGGATGGACGTAGGCTAGAATCTTCCCGGTAAGCGCACCTTGGGGTGCTACAAACAATTATTAGAAATGGGCTAGTCCAGGTGTGAGAGTTAGCTGAGAAGAGGCTTGATAGAAATGGGCCAAGCAGTGTTTAAATGAATACAGTTTGTGTGTTGTTATTTCGGGGCATAAGCTAGCAGGCGGCCGGGGTGCTAGGGACGCAGCCCCGCCACTCCTATTACTACAATAAGTGGATGTTAAATGTAAAGCAAAGGATAACTAAGCTAAAATCCACAGCTCCAGAGAAGTTAGGTAAAAAGGGGAACCCTAAGAGGGACACACATGGCAGCCCCAGGAAGGAACACAGCTAAGATCTCCTGGGTAAGCTGGGAGAGTGGTAGAAGGGAGGGGGTGGGAACATGAGGGATCAAGAAGACTGAGTTGGGGGAGAGATGGAGGGAGAGAGCAATGAAAGACATATTTTGACAGAGGGAGCCATTATGGGGTTAGAGAGAAACCTAGTGTTGGAGAAATTTTCAGGAATCCACAAGGATGACCCCAGCTAAGACTCCTAGCAATAGTGGAGAGGGTGCCTGAAAGGGTCTTCCCCTTTAATCAGATTAGTGACTACCCTAATTGTCATCATAGAACCTACATCGAGTAACTGATGGAACCAGACACAGTGACCCACAGCCAAGCACTGGGCTAGGCTCTTGGGGTTCAGTTGAAGAGAGGGAGGAGGGATCATATGAACAAGGGGGGTCAGGAACATGATGGGGAAAACCACAGAGACAGCTGATCTGAGCTAGTGGGAGCTCACAGACTATGGACAGATAGCTGGAGAACCTGCATGGGGCTGAACTAGACCCTCTGAATGTGGGGGACAGTTATGGGGCTTGATCTGTTGCAGGGGACTAAGTGGCACCAGAACCTATTCCAGTTGCATGAACTGGGTTTTTGGAGCCCATTTCCTATGGTGGAATACCTTGCTCAACCTTGATAAGGGCAGGGGGAGGGTTGGTATGCCAAATATTGTCAACTGCAAACCCCCTCTGAGGAGTGTATGGGGGTGGGAAGAGGAGAGAGAGGATGGGAAAAGGGAGAGAAGAGGGGGAACTGGAGTTGGTATGAAAAATAATTTTTTTTTTTTAGTTTTTTTTTTTGAGACAGGATTTCTCTGTGTAGCTTTGGAACCTGTCCTGGAACTTTCTCTGTAGACCAGGTTGGACTTGAAATCACAAAGACCTGCTTGCCTCTGTCTCCCAAATGCTGAGATTAAAGGCATGAACCACCACTGCTCAGCAAAAAAGTAAAATTTTTTAATAAAAAAATGAAATAAACCGAATACGACTCCCACATTCCCAAGAGGTGGAGTGGGTGGTTTTTGGACATTTGGTGGGTTTTGAATGTTTGTTATTAATCAGGGGGATTGACTGCAAATTGTTGTTGGTCATGGTAGGGAGGAAACTAAGCAAGGAAGGTTGTATTCAAGGATCTCTTTCTGAAAAGAAAAAAAGGGGATATAGAAATGATAGGATAAAAGGGTAGATTTATTGAATTTTTTTAAAACTATTAATCTCAAATATTTTATGTTGGTATGAGATTTTATATATTGATACAAATTTAAGGATATTTTCATTAGAACATACTCCATGTTCCTACTCTTGTTTCAGGTATTTTTGTATATTGATACAAATTTAAGATTATTTTTGTTAGAATATATGCTATATTTGGTTCTATTCTTGTACATTGATACAAATTTAAGGTTATTTTTGTTCTACCCTATATATTTTTATACTCTTGTTTAAGGTATTGTACCTATGCAGCTCATTTAAAAATGTGGTATATGGTTAAGTGCTACAGGTTAGTAGTCATCTATCATAATCAAACCTGTAGTCACATTAGGTATATGTCCAACATATACCTCAACAGAAATGTATTTTAGATGGATGAGTGGTCTTCAAACACTTCAGAGATCTATAGAATATGGCATTTTAGACGTTTTAATAACATAGACTTTTTATGACAGTGAGACATATCTGCCCCATGTAACACCAATTTACTTCAAAAAAAAGATGATGGGCATTGAAAAACTCCCATATGGAGTTTTCTTTCAATGTGTCAAAGATAGCCATTTGGGCAAGAAACTACCCTTGCCTTGATGGTGGCAGAATGCTGTCCAAATTGAGCAAGCAGGACATGAAATAAGGCAACTGCCCAACTTTGCCAAGACAAGGTAGGACAGTCTTTCAAAATTCCTGCTTTGCAGAAAGTCTATCGGCTACTCTAGGCCTGTAGGCCAAAGATAGATGCCCCAACATTGCAGAGGAACCTTGGGTAGCTGTCCAGGCACCTAGCTGATGATGTTTGCTCTGAACTTCCTCTTTACTCACCTAGCATTATATTCTTCTTGGATCTCTAATGGATTAAATATAAGATATTATAGCTATAGTTTTCTTAATCTTCTTATCAAACTCAGAAAAGAAACTCACACAAGAGGTATACAGTATACAAGGTTGAAAGACATAAAAGCTTAAATTGTTTATCTAAGAAAATGTTTTGAAAGTCTAAAAAGAGAGTTTGGGATTGGTATATCAAGTTAGGATAGAAAGTGAATTAGGTACTAAACTCTGGACTCACCAAGTTAGGATATACAATAGAGTAGTTTCTCTGAATTTGCCAAATAGAAAGAACTGGACATTGTGAATGTAATCCTTACTTGATAATTATCCTTATTGTATATAATTTTACTGTGTTAGGGTTAAAACTTTCCCTTTTTTATTTAGACAAAAAAGGGGGAAATGTTGGAGGTATTTAACCACACTGTTAGCCATGTTAGTTTATGTTAATTAAATAAAATTATCCTTGGGTAAGGAGGCTGAGTTAGCACCTAGTTGACAGAAAGTAATCATAGAATATTGGAGGGCATCTGGAAAAGACAGAGAGATACCCCAGAGGGATTTTGAGTGGTGCGGCTTTTTTTTTGTTGTTGTTGTTGTTTTGACAGAGTAAAAGGACGGGCTTTAGGGAGATGCCAGCAAGGAGAGAAAGCTAGTTGCTGTGCAACCTCTCTGAGCTAGCAGGTTTTCACCCCAGTCTTTGAATCTCGAGTCTTATTTATAAATAGAATGATTGAGGCTTAGTTAAAGCTACCTTTAACAGCAATGACAGAGCTGGTGCCTGCAGTAACAGGACTCCTGCCAGGCTGCAGCCTGAATGGCCAGTCAGCTGCCAGAGAAGCAGGCCAGAGACTGTGGGGTTGCAGCTGCTGCTGAAATAGCAGTCGATTAAGGTGCAGTCTCTGTGCTGAAGAGAAAACAGTGGTTCTTCTTGTAAAATTTCCTCCCACTCCCTGAGCAAATGAAAAACTAACGCAGACACATTTTCCCCTTGTAATGATGGTGCTCTGAGAGGACTGTTTTGTTTCTGATGCAGTGAGGCCTTTATGTCCTCTTCATCCATATTCGTGTGATCTGTGACCTACCATCAGGTGTTCTGGTCAGGAGACTTGTAACTGGGATTCAGAACAGGGGAGAACCGCCTCTGGGGAGCTGAGCTGCAGGCCAGGTGAGTCTGGGGCTGAGGCCTCACAGGAGCTGTCGTCCTGGGCCAGGACTAGGTATCCAGGAGTGAGGCCAAGTGACCTCTGAGGCAGAGTGCACAAAGTCCGCGTTGGTGCCACACTGCAGTCCAGACACAGAGAGTGAGGCCTGCCACGGGGATGTGGCTGAGACTGACCCCAGGTCACACTAGGGACAGGGCTAAATTAGCCTCAACTCTGCATGCCTGTTCTGTTTCCCTGGCAGCTGTAGCAAGGAAGAAGATGGTAGGCCTGTCCCCTCCCTCTGCCATTCCTCCTCGGGGCTCCTCTTTATTGGCAACTCTGGGGGGTGGGGCACACACCGTGTTCTCAGCAGGGGTTCCTAATGAGTGCAATAACCATATTTATGGAAGACAAAGAAACCATATTTATGGACTCTGCTTGTGGTACAGCTTAACCACGTCTCTTTCAGAGAGAAGAAAATGGGCTCAGAGGAGGACAGGTGAGACAGCAATCCATCAGAGCCTGGGATCACTTTTTCAAAACAAGATCAACGGGGAGGAGACAGGATCGGCAGCAAGATGTGTGTGTGTTACAGGGAACCATGCAATAAGGCCTTGAGGGTCAGAGCTGAAGGCTCTATCATGTCAAATCCTGTCTGGGTCGCACCTCTCTCACTTCCTAACGTGGCCTGGTGCCTTCTGTGACACTCTTGGGTTGAGAGGGCTCCGGATTCAGAGACCTGGGCAGTGTTACCCACTACTTCAGAGCCCCCAGCTCTGATCAAGCCACAAAAACTACACGACATTTTTGGTTTCCACATCTGAGAAGCGGGGGGCAGTTTTAGATGCTTCTCCATGTAAATATTAATGAATCCTATAAATTCAGCAGGCACCAGTGCCCTGGGCATTGATGAATGAAGTACTGCCACCCATGACTCCGTACCCTGCAGCTCCCCAGGGCTGGTGAGTGGCCAGACCCTCATGTCCCGCTGACCCTCTTTCTCTCCCCAACTGCAGAGCAGCTCTGGGATTTAGCAGCTGGTCCCTGTGGGCTCATTTCCTGGGCAGAGCGAGTCTATGAGCTCTGAGATGTGATACACTGCCTGGCCTCTCCCACTGGCCGCAGGCAGCCAGGCCCCGTGCTAAAAATACCCAGTTCATGAATGGGGCTAGGGAGAATGTCCTGACCCCACACTTAGCCTCAAGCATAAACCCACTCTCTGCTCCCCATAGGGTGCTCGGTCCACCTGGGCCATTCTGCTCAGCTGCACTGGGTTGGAAGGCTGAAGGAGGCTCAGAATAAGCAGAGGTAAGGAGTCAGTGTTCCCTCTTAAGGAGAGAGGAGGGCAATGAGAATGAATACGAATGGATTAAATCCCCCTCGATGGTAGAAACAGACCTGTTTGCAGAGTTCTCAGCCAGGGGAGAGAAAGGAACTTGAGGCTTTAGTTCAAGTCCATCCCATCACTGCTACCCGGAGAGGGCTTCGGGTTGGTGGGGTGGTGGGTGATGAGCCTCAGACATCTTTCCTCTCTCCTTGGGAATAAACTGTGACCACTTCAGAGATGGGAAGTGGAGGCCAAGCTCCCAGAGCAACAGATGAAGAGCTGAAACCCAACTGGGGACATCTAAGGGTCACTAGGTGATGGACCAGGCCTGGGTTGGGAATAGTCTTGGGGAAACTCCTCCAATCACTGCGAGCCAGGAACTCTTGGGTTATTCCTCTAGTGGCGGGGAGGGGGGCTAACGACTTGAAATGAGACAGCAGACACCGGGGAAGGCCACCATCTCAAAGGAGCTTCAACACAACTAGACCATTGGCTGCTAAGGTCTGTCCCAGGGTCCCTATCCTGGAAGGTTTGCCCATTAGACCTTAGGCTGTCTGAGGACAGAGTTCTGAGGAATGAGAACAGATGAACAGGTGGGGTCAGGAATTGAGATAGAAAAAGATTTGGGGGTTCTGGGAGCACGGAGAGCAGTGGGGGTTGAGTGGCCAGAGAAAAGGGTGATACAACTGACTCCCTCAGAGACTACTGAAGATGGGAATGTCTGCCCCCAAGGCTCGCAGGGGATGGTTAGGATCTGGGAGGCTTAAGCCTGTGGTGGTGAGAGAATCCAGGAATATCAGAGCTCCGGAAACTTAGATGTCCTGGAAATTTAGGAACCCCCGGTGTCTTCCAGCCTAGGAAACTCACAGGGTCTTGGACTCCTTTGACATTTTAGAGTATTGGGGGATTTAAGCTTGGGACTCCTTGTCTGAGAGTGACGTGTGTCCCCCAGGTGGGCATTTG
The DNA here is from genome assembly GCF_014885135.2 of Alexandromys fortis. NCBI lineage: Eukaryota > Metazoa > Chordata > Mammalia > Rodentia > Cricetidae > Alexandromys > Alexandromys fortis. The sequence continues at coordinate 538,008 of NW_026068237.1, forward strand.
TCAGCACATATGACTGCAGGATTTTAAGAAGTTTTTATTTTTGATTTAAGAAATAAAGTCCTATTGCTTAGTGTCAAGTCAAATATTGTCACTCTCAGGTGACAATATTTATTGGCCTATGGGACTTCTTTCTCAAACTTCAATTTATATAATATATATAATAGAAATTATATATATATATATATATATATATATATAGTTTATTTGTATTCATTCCATGCTGTTCATGTGGAGGTCAGAGGAGGTCAGAGAACAACTTGAGGGAGTCCTGGAGATGGGCCCGCGCTGTCAGCTTTGACAGGGAGTGGTGTTTTTGTTGTAGTTTGTTTTGTTTTTACAACCCAGTGAACCAACTTGTTGGTCCTCAACTTTTTAAAGCTGATTTTTATTTCTTATATGACAGAGTCACTTGAGCACAGGACATGGAAATTGCCTACTTTCACAGGTGGGGAAACCGAGGCACAGGGAGGGTTTTCGTTGACTTAGAGCGAGATGGGGCAGAGTTGGATCTAGGCTTCTGGCCCCTGCACTTGAGTGTATTCCTACAACCCCCTCCCCTCTCACTTCCAGGCTCTGGCTCATGGGGAAGCGGGTTCTCAGTCAGGCTGGCCACATGCCCCTCGCTGCTACATGGTTGAGGAGCTGGAGTGCTGCCGAGTCCCTTCCAGCCAGGGGTAAATAAAGGTCTGAAGCCTCCTCTTGCCTCACCAGGGCTGCCATCCAGAGGGTGATGTTCTCCATAGCCCCTCTTCTATGCTCCCTGTAGGTGCTCCCAGTCCTTGGCTGCTGTCCCTACCTCCATTAGTCTGTCTCCAGCTTCCCATGGCCTAGCTCAGTTTTCTGTGGGCTCATAGCTTCTGCAACCCATTTCTCTGCTTCCCTTCCAGAATGTCAGCCTCACTGTCATAGCTGGTTAACACACTCCATGTCCCTCAAAAGCAGGACTTGGATGGCTGGGAGCTCTCACCAAAACAGTCTGAGTTACAAGTGCTGTCATCCTAATGAACCCTAATTTTGCAACACCAGTCTGAGACCTCACAGTCCTACTTAGGGTTGATACTGTCTCCTGGAGTTAGCTCAGACCCCATGGGTTGGTGGCTCAGTTCCACGGGGCTGTCCCCTCTGCATCCAGCACAAGGCAGGGTCCACCTATACACCCCAGAGAGTGACTGGGGGCTATGATTTCCACAAGCCCCTTGTCTACAGCCTGTGCTCTTACACCTGGCTTTTTGAGGACACACTAACCTGCAGTTATCTGACTCAGGGGCAGGCCACACGCTCCTGGGGTGGGCTCCTGTCCACTTCCTTTGCTTAGTTCTGTGCAGGGCCCTTGGGTAGGCCTGACCAGACTGACAGTTACCCAGTGTGGTGATGTGGTGCTCGTGCTCTGGGACCACGAGTGGTCATGCCACACAAGGGCGGGGAGTCAAGCCAGGTGCGGTGGCTCATATCTGTAGCCTAGGTATCATGTGACTGAGGCTGGAGGAGTGCCTGAGCCTAGGAGTTTGGGTTAGCCTGGGTAACATAAAAGACTTTAGTGAGAGAGAAGGAGACAGAGGTAGACAGAGAAAGAGAAGAAAAGAAAAGAGGCAAGAAAGGTAAGGGAGGGAAGATTAGAAATCCAGCAATAATTTGAATATTTAGCAATGACCAATTAAAAACACATAGTTGTAATCTAGAATGAAGTTTCCTGGTCCTTAAGTCAATCTGAAAGCCCACAGGAGTCCAACAACTGAGTTAGTCATCTGGGAAGCAGAAGTCAAAGACCACAGTGAGGTACCCTTCACGCTCTCTGGGATGGTTGTGTGTGTTTTTTTTTTTTTTCCAGGAAGAAAATGAGCAGTGTTGGTGAGGATGTGGCGAAGTCGGGGTCCTAACAAGGCTGGTGGGATGCCAAGCTGTGCAGCCGCTGTGGCAAAGAACCTGGCCGCCTCTCCGAAAGCCAAACAGAATGATCCCAGCGATTTCACACAAACCTTCCACATAACCGAGAGGATCACCTGCCATTTGAGAAGCGTGCAGTTGGCTCCAGTGTCAGTCAAACAATGAGTGAGCACATGTGACCCCTATGTCATGGGGTATTACTCAGCCATCAGGACTACGATGAACCCTGACACACTATGCTCTGTGACAGCCACAGGCTGCTGGGAATGACTCCATTTATGTGGCTTACCCAGAAAGGCAAATACACAAGAGACAGGAACCAGGTTTTGGTTGCTAGGACACGGGGGGTGGGGGGGCTCTAGGACGGGGATGGTTAGTATTCAGCAACGCTTCCTTGGAGGACGGCAGTGGGCTGGGATCAGGAAGCAGCGGCAGTCTCCCACAGTGAGTACACTGAAGGCTCCTGGACAGTGCTCTTTCAGAGGGTGACTTTCCATGTCTTGGGGGTCACATCTCTGTCCTTCTTTGGGGAAGGGGCAGAGGCAATCTTTTTTTTTAAATTAATTAATTTATTTATTTATTAAAGATTTCTGTCTCTTCCCATTCTGCCATGTGCTTGAAACAGAAATCAAGATGGTGAGCGCTTACAGATTTGTCTCTGGGTGGGATTATATGTTTTATATGTTATTTCCTTTATTTTACCTTCATGCTGTTTTGAGATTTTTTTTGTTTTTGTTTTTGTTTTTCAAGACAGGGTTTCTCTGTGGCTTTGGAGCCTGTCCTGGAACTAGCTCTGTAGACCAGGCTGGTCTCGAACTCACAGAGATCCGCCTGCCTCTGCCTCCCAAGTGCTGGGATTAAAGGCGTGGGCCAGCACTGCCTGGCGAGATTTTTTTTTTTTTTACAATGAATGCCTACTCCTTTATTCGTAAAAATACGATTCAGAAAGTATCCTAGCTACTTTCTATTGCTGTAAACAGAATACGATTCAGAAAGTATCCTAGCTACTTTCTATTCAGAAAGTATCCTAGCTACTTTCTATTGCTGTAAACAGAATCCATGACCAAGGCAACTCTTACAAAAGAAAGCATTCAATGGGGGTTTTCTTATCGCTTGTTTTCATCATAGCAGGAAGCAGACAGGCTGGAGGAGTAGCTGAGAGCTTTGCATCCTGGAGCACAGGCAGAAGAGAGAGAGAGAGAGAGAGAGAGAGAGAGAGAGAGAGAGAGAGAGAGAGAGAGAGAGAGAGAGGGGGGAGAGACTGGTTGGGCTTTTGAAACCCCAAAGCTCACCCCCAGAGACACACCTCCTCTAATAAGGCCACACCTCCTCAAACAAGGCCACACCTCCTCCTAATCCTTCCCAAGAGTTCCAAGCACTCAAATATATGAACCTATGAGGGCCATTCTCCAAACCACTACAGAAGGTGAGACTATAAATATACCCGTAATCCCAGCACTCTGAAAGCTGAGACAGGAAGATTGCTATGACGTTGAGGCCAGCCTGGTCTACATAGTGAGAACTAATCTAATTAGGGCAACATAGCAAAATTCTGCCTCAAAAACAGCAATCAATCTATCCGTAATAAATAGAACAAAATTGGATGTAGGGGGTGGAGATCTATCTCAGTGGCAAAGTGTGTGTTTAGCATGCTCAAAGCCTTGGTTAATCCCCTAGTCTTCTGAATAAGTTGAATAAATAAAGATAGCTTTTAAACCTAGTTCTGTTCTGCTAAAGGAACAGCAACAAAATGACTCTTAATGGCATACTGCTGTAGTTATAGATTAGTGCCTGGCTCAGTACTTGTCAGAGAAGCTTCCTTCTGCAAAAGATGACGATTAATACAAAGACCACACTGGACAATGAGTCCTTAATGGGATGACTTCATTAAATCCCCAGGGCTCGGGAATCTAAATGGAAGAGGAGGCAGAAAGAGTGTAAGAGCCAGAGAAGATGGATGACTCCAAGCAAACTGCATCTTGCAGACATAAGGGACACTGTGACAGGACAAGACCTGTACAGGTTCAAGCTAGACAAAACCCCAGCACTGAGAAGGGAAGAGGACACAAGTCCTACCCATAATGAAGACGCTGTCTGCCATTGACACCGGCTGGCTGAGGTCATCAGTGTCTCTATGGAGTCTCACGAGAATATCCACACTCCAGGATAGGCCCCATGCTCAGGAGTAGGTGACCAACACAAAGGACTCCATGTTTTTTTACTTGTATTTATTGTTTGGACACTTTTTTGTCTTATTTTTTTATTTTGTTTACTTTTGTTAGACACACATGCCCCCCCCATTCATAAAGAGAGACAGACAGACACAAAAAGAAAGAGGGAAGATGAAGCGGTGTGCATAGGGAGGCAGGGAGGATCTGGGTGGAGTTGGGGGAAGAGAAAAACATGTTCATAATATAGTGCAGTAAGCATTTTTAATTAAAAAATAAGATTTAAACCCCCACCTCTTGCTTTCCTTCCAATGAGGTCCAAGGTTCAGTCCTCCTCAGACCCCATCAGGTCTCTGTAGCCACAGCAGAGGGGAGGCAGACTAAGGTAATCAGCTGCCTGTCTAGACAATGGGAGCTGTGGACAATGGGTCTCAGTCCCCAGTGGAAGGCTAGCTAAGGGGCCCAGGCTTACAGAGGAAATGGCAGAGAATGTCTTGGACCTGTAACCAGGAAATGGTTAGGAGGCAAAAGGTTGGTGAGAAACCCCTCAAAGAGAGGCTCAGGGAACTGGGGTCCCCTTTCCCTGAAGGAGATGCAGCCTGTTTACTGGGGTTGGAGCTGGGTCAGCTCAAGTGTTCTAGAGAAGGGAGGGCAGGGGATACTGGCTGAGTTCTGGGAGGACCATCTTCCTCAGCCCACAGTGTGTTTCCTAGTGCAACCCTGCAGTCCTGCCAATACACACCAAGAGAATCTTCTGGCAGGGTCTAGATCTATGTGGGGTGGTATTCACGGAGTAAGGGATTCATCGACAGAGGTAAGGACGGAAGGGTGGCTATATGTGGGACCCAGACAGACACCTCATCAGGCAATAGATACTCCTTCTCCATGTTCAACCTGAAGTCTGAGGAACCCGATACCTTCCAGGGGACAGTCTTGGCGACTCAGTAAATGCTTCAAGGATTCAAGATGGTGCTGCAGGGGTGCCTGGGTGATCTTTGGCTACAGTGATCAACCAGGGAAGAGCAGAGATGGAGGAGGTACCTGACCAAGCACTGTCCCACTGAGCCTGGGCTCAGCAGGTGACTCTGGGGTGCCACAGTCCTTTCTCTTCTACTCAGGCCAGTTCCCTAAGTCCAACTTTGCACCCAGTTATACTGCAGAGACACATAGACCCCAAAGGTCACTGGACTCTGACCATCTTTCTGTGTCCTGCTATATCTGCTGGTTCCTCTGACAGCACCGGAGATGAGGGACATGTAGTGAGGTCCCCATCACCAGGCAAATAAAAGAACTTCTGCCCTAAAGAAGGGCAGACAGGTCCCTGCTCTAGGTCAGCTCTGGAACTCAGTGTGGGCCTTGTGGGAAGGCCTGAGGGAATTGCTGGTTTGCTTCCAGGCCTGGGTCAAGGAGCTAAGGGTCGAGCTGCGCTAAGGAAGCCAGCAGATCTGTGTGGCCTTGCACTGTGTGGAGAGAGGCACATGTGTGTGTGCCCCAGCTCACAATGCTTTCATTCCCTCAAGGTTTTCCTGGTGAGGCCACCCACAAGGGGCACTGTGCACCGGAGGTCACAGAACAGGGGCAGGGCCTGGTCCTCCTGTCCTGTAGGGCTGGCTGGGGGCGGAGTAGGAACCTGCCTAAGTAGATGTGAGAGTTCCCAGGGCAGGGGCCACAGGAGTGTCCTGCCTAGCTCTCCATGACCTTCCCTCTCTCCACCTGCCCTTATGACTCTGCTCACCAGGTTCCTTGGAATTCCCCAGGCCAGGAAGGCCTTGATCATTCCCCTAAAAGGCCTGGCAGGAACAGCTGGGCTTAGACTGCAGATTACATCAAAGAGGAAGGAGGAAGCAATCTGGCCAGCGCTTCCTGGTGGAGGTACCAACATTCTTGGCTGTGAGGTGGCTCAGCGGAGAATGAGCAGCCAGCCCCAGGGAGCTACATCGTGGGAAAACAGCTGGTGTGGCAGGGTTAGGAATCCATTGCGCCTGGCTCACCCGGGAGGATTTGATCTGTTGCTGTAAACAGGTTTAAGGAGGCTTTCAGAAACCTCTGAGTGAGAGGAAGGGTAAAGTTTCAGATCAACACTGGCATCCTGAACCTCCTGCCTTCCTGGTACCATTCTTGTGCCTTGGCAGTGGGTGAGGGGTTTCTGTTTTCTGTTTTGTGGTACGTGGTGGAAGAAAGAATCTGAACACAACAGTCAGTGTTAAAAAACAAGTCAAAGGTCAAATCCATCAATTACTACTGAATGTGTGTGTGTGTGTGTGTGTGTGTGTGTGTGTGTGTGTGTGTGTGTGTGATATCATGGGAGGCTCTGAAGGAAAAATGACCCAGTACATGGTTGTGTGGTGTGGGCTGTGAGATCAGAGAGGTTATGTCACTTGCCCAGAACCACACAGCGATCATTCTTGTGGTCTGGAGGCTGACCAGGTTGCCCAAGTTGGAGGTGATTCTCATTCTTCCTCTGTGCCTGGTGCTGAGCCTGGGTGGCGGGCCTGGGACAAGAGGGGAGATCCTGTTTTCACAGTTACTTACTCCCTATGACTGTTCTAAAGGAGACCCCTGTTGGAGCTCAATGCCGAGAAACCCGGTCCAGGGACAGGACCCTGACTGTCCCACGGTGCTGCAGAGCCTGGAGGCAAGGCCAATGGGAATGTCAGCTGCAACTCTCTATGGGAAGATGGCTGGACTAAAGAAAGCCTCAGCTCCAATCACAGCACAGTTCACAGGGGCTGGGGGCCCCTCAGACTCAGGACGAGATGGGGACACTGGTTTTGTAACCAGCCAGATCTGTACTCCAATCCAGCTCTGTCTCTCTGTGACTTTGAGCAAATTACTTGCCATCTCTGAGCCTCAGTTTCCCCAACCGTTCAAGAAGGGTTGATACCACTTTTCTTCCCATGTGAAGCATTTGGCCCCATGGTCAGAGCAGCAGACACATTCTTAGAGGGAGCTGCGGGTCCTGGACACACCTTTTCCGTGTGTCCAGGTTCCCCCGTGTGTCTTGGTTCCCCCAGAAAACTCTAGAGGGGCTCCAGGAGATCAGGACTTCCTTGGTTATGGTGACCCAGGCCAGGTCCCCATGGAGAAAAAGTTCCCAGCTACTCCATGGAGCCAGATAAACAAAGGAGAGACAGCACGGCTCCTTAGGTCGCCCACTAACTACCAGATTCCGAAGCCACGCAGCCGCGGCTGCCCACTGTGATTGTGCCTGGCTCCAGTGTCCCTGAACTGCTGCTGCCACCCTCCTGGGACCCTGAGGCCCGGGCTAGGGTGTGTGGGGGAAGGTGGAGCTAACCTTGGCAGCCTTTTCCCAGGCAAAAGCCTCGCCTTCAGGAGTTGCCCTGCCCAGCTGCCTTGCTCCTCTGGTGGTGACGTCACTGATCTTGTGGCATGGACTCGGGACTCTAAGGACACCCCTACACGTGTGCATCTCAACTCTCTACTGTCAAGGCCAGCGACCTCCACTTTATAACGTCTACATTCTCCTACTCTTTGTTTTTATGTTCTGGAGCAAATCAGTCTGCATTTATTGGGCACAATTGTGTTTTCAGCATAGATGAGCAAGACGTGGAATTCTAAATCCTTAAGGAGTTTATAATTTTTGCCTGGTGAGCTCTTAGCAACCCTCTAAAGCTCAGCTCCAATACCCTTTCTCCCCTCTCTGTGACTTGTCTCAGGCCACGCCCTCAAGCTTTCTCACACAGAGCCAAATGTTCTTCAGCAGGAGGGGGTGAAGGGGTGCAGCGGGGGGGGGGGGGGGGGTGGGGGGGTGGGGGTCAAGGTCTTCGNGGGGGGGGGGGGGGGGGGGGGGGGGGGGGGGGGGGGGGGTGGATGTGGAGGTGGGGCTTCAGTTGTCCTGTCTCTGTTCCAGGAATCTTACCCCTCTGAAACCCGATTCAGGTGGGCTCCTCCCACAGGCAGAGCAGCAGGGCTGGGACTGCAGGCTTTAATTGGTGTTTATTTGATGCTGCTGGTCTTCCCTCCTGGAGTGGAGTCTGGTGGGCCCAGAACACTAGCGTGCCTATCTGGACTAGTGCACCTCTGTTAAGCAAGCGCACCTCTCCTGCACTCTGCCTCAGTTTCCCGTGGCTTATCTGCTCTTTCTCACCCGCACGCCTCCCAGCAGTCTCTGTCTTCTTTTGCAATGCCTGTAACATATTGATTTTTAAAATGTTTATGTAGAGAGGAACGAGTCCAATATGCTCTCTGTTTAACAGACGTAGATTCAGTGGTCCTTCATTACTAGAGTGAGTTCCCCAGCCGCCGGAACCCCGGCCAGCTTCTCTCTGTAAGGAGGCAGGACTTTGCTTTCTGTTCGTCTTGTTTACCAAGAAGCGCGGCCCACCAAGTGGCGTCTGGAAATGCAGGATTGCGTGGTGCTCTGCAGGCTGGTAGACCTCACAGCTTCCATGTATTTGACGTCTTGAGGGGCAGCGTGATGCCCTCACCCAGCTCTGCCATCCACCCTCCTCCCTTGTCTCCCTGCAAACAATGTCTTGTGTCATCTGACCTACTGCTCACACGCGGTACCCTCTGTTCTCCTGGGGCCTGGGGCTCTCCAGGCCTACTGAATGTGCTCGGTCATGGGATACATATTTCATCACTCTGAGTAACTAAGGCCAAGTTATTCTGTGAAGTGTTTGTACTAGTCTTACCCTCTCCCCTTCCAGGGAGAGTTCTCAGTGCTCCACAGTCAACACTGAACAGAGGACACTGGGGCTTGGGGACAAATGACAGTCAAGGGGACAGGACAGTGCTTTCTGAGAGTGACTCTCAGTATCCTGATGACAAGGCTAACAAACTTGCTCCTTGCCCTGCACCACAGAGTAAACAAAGCAGAGCCTTCCAGGTGGCTGGAGTCCTGTCTCTGTTGGTCTTGCATATCTATTGTTTCTTTCATTGCGATTTTACTCTGAGTTCCTATGGCTGCTACCCGCAAGCACCTTTTCAGCTTACAGTAGCCATCTGGTTTTCCTGTTGTGGGGAAATATTTGTCTCCTTTCTCCTTATGAGTTCTTTGGGTGGGTTCTGGATCTGAGTTTGTTGTCTTATGCATTTTGGGAACATCTCCTCTGATCCAGAAGTGTGCTTCTTCATGACAGACATCTAACACATTTTCAAATTTGTTTTTATTTTCCTAGCAGCTTAGTGCTTGCTTGTGTGTGTGTTTGCATGTGGTTGTGTAGTGTATATGCACACGTGTGTGAAGGTGAGAATCAGCCACCTCATGCCCATGGAGGCCTGGTGTCCTGATCTATCATGTTCTACCTTATTCCCATGAGACCGAGTCTCCTGCACCTGGAGCTAAGCCAGGACAGCAGCCAGCAAGACCCTGCAATCTTCCTGTTACCAACCCTGTAGTGCTGGAGTTCAGGTGCTCACATGACCAGCCAGGCTTTTTCTATGGATGCTGGGGATTTGAACTCAGATCCTCATGCTTGTCAGCAAGCTCTTTCTTTGATCACGAACCATCTCCCCAGCCTACTTAGTGCCTTTTAGAGACATTGCCCCCACTGGTTCCAGGGTAACTTTTGAAGTCTTCTCACTTCCTATCTCCAGATCTATATCTTACACGGAGGGTTTTATTTTCTAGACCAGTGTAGGGTCAGGTTTCACTTTCCCTGCACTCAGGACTTATCCCACCTCTCATCTCTCATATCCCCAGTGTCCCCTGAGCAGGGTCTGTGGACCTTCCGGGTGGTTTATTTTCATACCACCTTCCCAGGCTGGGTGTGGACCTCCCAGGTAAATGCTTGTGTGAGAGCACATGGGTGATCCAACCTGCCACCCTGTGTCTAACCAAAGAATCTTCCTTTGATGCAGCAAGAGGAAGCCTGGCCACAGAGAGACTGTGTCCCCCAACAGGGTCCCTCCATGCAAGGTTTTCTAGGATGGTTTAGGCCAGGCACTGTTCTCTGTATGTGCTGACATGAGCTCCTGCTTCCACAGACAGGCCAACCACCTCTGGGACCAGCTTACCCAGCATCACCTTCAAGAATCCCTTCTGTCTCCAGCAGGGAGTGTTTCCGACCCACTTTTGCTCCCTCCATGAGGCACTGCCTCCCTACAAGCCCTAAAGCAACTGGGTTTGTTGATCACAAATGGAAACTTCTAGGAGGATGAATCTACACATACCTTTGTAAGCTATTTCCCCCAACATTTGTTGCAATTTTGGACAACATGCTTACCTGCTAAGTACCTCCACCCCTCTCAGTCAACACTGACCAGACTTCCTCCACAACGAACTGGGTTTAACCCCTCCTACAGTGGGCATGGATGGCGCCATGCATTGTGGAGTGTCTTGTGTGTGGCATCTTTCACTCAGCACACTCTTTTTGAGGGTTGTTCATGGAATCTTAGTAGCTTTCTTGCCACGATCGCAGAGTCATAACTCCCTTGGGCAAATCTGCCTCATCCTGTGCAGTCCTCTTGATTGGCAACCCAGCTCGGACGGCTTATGAATAAGACAGCTCCTCCTCATTTCATCATACGCCCATTCATGGCGGTTCTCCAGTTGTCCCTGTCCTGGGCAGTCCTCGATACCCGTGTTATTGTCATACTCAAGGCTCCACAGTCCTCCTGTCTGAGGAAAAGCTAAATCTGCCATGCAGCATGTTGTGTGGCCTGGAAATGTCTCTGTGCACGGCAGTGGGAATCCTGCTGCCTGCCCAGGTGGGGGGCACTGAGCCACGGGCATGGTCTCGACCCTGAGTGGGTACACAAGTACCTGGACTTGAGGTGGGTGGCGGACATCAGCCCCAATGTTTGGAGCAGTTGAAGGAAACTGCTCGTTCGTGTCCCACCTGCCCAGACCCAAATAATCACACAGAAACTATATTAATTACAACACTTTGGCCAATAGTTTAGGCATATTTCAAGCTAACTCCTATGTCTTAAATTAACCCATTTCTGTTAATCTGTGGATCATCATGAGGCTGTGGCCTACCAGTAAGGTTCTGGCTGTCGGTTGGTGTCTTTCTCCTTCAGCAGCTACATGGTGTCTCTTTGACTCTACCTACTTTCTCTTTGTATCTCTTTTTAGATTTCCTGCCTGGCTTTGCTCTGCTAAGCCATTGGCCAAAACAGTTTTATTCATTAACCAATGACAGTAAAACATTCACAGCACTGTCAGGAGCCATTTCCCCCCCCAATCATTACAGGAACCATCACCCTAGGGGGTCTGCAGAGAACCCCTCACCCAATTAACTTAATCTTAGCGGAACCCGCCTCACATTCCAGCTATCCAGGGAACCAGGTGTGGCAACTTGTGACTTCTGGCCTAACCGTCCGAAAGTAACCGAGCTACGTGACCGGAACCACGCGGCCTGCGAGATCCCGTACCCTGCCCCCCATTCCTTACCATATATAAACTGTAACCCGTCCCTAATAAACGGAGGCTTTGACAAATATGCTTGGCCTTCTTCTTCTGTCTTAGCTCATTCCCTTCCAGGTAGCGCCCAACCGAGACCCTGGAGTAACTGATTGCAGGGTGGGTTACAACCCCTAGACTGAGTAACCCAGACCCCCAAACGCAATCGACACAGCACACAGAGGAGAATCCCACATCACACACACACACACACACACACACACACACACACACACACACACATACACAGTGGGTGAGGATAGGTGTTGTTTGTGGAGGCCCAAAAATGTGAGCCTATCCCCATGTTGTCTGAAGGTCAGAGAGTTTTAGCTTTTTCAAAGTTGTTGATAACATGTGTGGCTTGTACACTGATCTAGGGTGTGGTTACTTGGTCTTTTTGACATTAAGATGGTGCACACAGGGACATCCACTCCACCTAGACCAAGGTCAGATAATTCAAGACCATTTCTGCTCCTTCTTTTGAATTAAAAGGTCTGGCCTAGGGAGGGGCTGCTTCAGGATATTTGGTCTAGGGTGGGTTCACTGCCTAAACAACAGAATGCTTTTCTCATGATTAATGTCTTGATGTCTCAAAGTATCAAAGAAGCAAGTAACTGTTCTAGTTGTCCTTTGTATCATGTTAAAGGAGTCTTTGGCCTTTTCTCCCATGTTGTATTGGGGTATAAAAGTGTATGGAAAACTAAATGCAGGTGGTTTCAGTGTTCTCAGAAACTCCCTCCTGGGACTGTCCTATGTTTCTGTTTTATTATTTTCACTCACATCCTCGTACTAACTCTTCTTTTTTATATTTATTTATTATTTATTTATTATGTATACAATATTCTGTCTGTATGCCTGAAGACCAGAAGAGGGCGCCAGACCTCTTTACAGATGGTTGTGAGCCACCATGTGGTTGCTGGGAATTGAACTCAGGACCTTTGGAAGAGCAGGCAATGCTTTTAACCACTGAGCCATCTCTCCAGCCCTTTAATCCCCATGCCCCTACCTTGGTAAGTGGTACTTTTGTCGAAGATGGTCTCTGACAGGTGTTGCTTAACTAAAACTAAAAAAGATTTTTTTATTTCCTGTGTTTTCTTTTAAAAGATTAATAATTTCAGCATTTTTTTTCTTTCTTTGAAACAGAGTCTCATGTAGCTCAGGCTGGCCTCAAACTCACTGTGTAGCTCAGGCTGACTTTGAATCCTGGTCTTTCTGCCTACTTCCTGATTGCAAGAATGATAAGCATGTGCCTTCTATAGGTTCAATTTTGCATCTAAGTTTATGATCTCCTAGCTTTAATTTTTGCATATGAACAAAGTGAGAAGCAGGCTCTTCATATCACACAGACATCAAGTGTTCTGGCACCATTGCTGGAAGTCTGTCCTTCCCTCACTGGATTCTCTTGGTACTTTCAGACAGGAGCATGTACGGCCCAACATCAGTTCAGCGCATCTGCTTGGGTAGATGCCAGGATTCTAGCTGGTTCTTTTTATCTTGCTCCTTATCCATTTGTCAGAAACACATCTAAATTATAGCTTTAGTGTTGCCTAGAAATCAGGTAGTTGAAATCCTGAAAATTTGTTATTATTATTGAAATAATTTTAATTAGTATGATCTTTTCTTTCCAAATGTGTTTTTATAATCACCTGGCCTATTTTTTTTTTAAATCCTGTTTGCATTTTGACCAGAACAACATTGGGTAGGCAGAGAAATTCTAGTGATACTGAGACGTTTGATCACAGAACACGGTAAGCCTCTCCATTTCTTTAGGATGTCTTTGATATGTCTTAGTCATGTTTTCCAGCTTTTTCTCACATCGGTGTTACACGTGCTGTGTTAAATATATTCCCCAGTGTTCTGATGCTGTGTGCTTTTGCATCAATTCCATTCCCAAATGTTTGTTCCAGTACACAGAAACACAATTCATTTAAAAATATTTATCTGAATCATGTGATCCTGATGAACCCACCTTAAAAGCTCCTTATTGATACACTGTGCTTTCTGTTTGTGATTATTATTTTGGGAGAATTTTAACAAATCAAGATCATTTTACTTTTCGTTGTCCAATTAACTATTTATTTCCTTTTCCTGCCTGTGCCTCCCATACAGTCCTGCATCACAGAGTGGATGGCAAGCAATTTGTTCCAGGCCCAGTGAGAAGGCAGTCAGTGTTTACCATTAAATGAAGGCTATCATATACCTTTTAAAATCAAACTCATAAATTTCTATTTTCGATTGCTTTTTTCTTTTTTCTTTTTTTTTGAGACAGGGTCTCACTATGTAGCTATGGCTGTTCTGGAACACTCTATGTAGATCAAGCTGGCCTCCAGCTCACTGAGATCCTCCTGCCTCTGCCTCTTTTGAGTGCTGAGATTAAAGGTATGTGCCACCATGTAGGGCTTTAAAAATTTTTTTTAAATTTTCTATTGATTTTTTTTGTTTATTGAGAGATTTAAACATGCCTAAATGTTAAATTTGATCAATTCTTTTCTCAGTTAGTTACAATAGTCACTTTTCTTTATTATTCTTTCAATATTGTAAATGATATTAACTTTTGGGTACTGAGCCCATTTTGCATCCCTGGGATCAGTATGAGGGATTTTACTTACATCTTAGTAGATTCTCTTTGCTTAAAAAGGGTCCAGGTGCTTGCATGCCTGCTTGGGGTTAGGAGGAAGGTAGCTGAGAGCAAGCCTGCTGCCCAGCACCCCGGCCGGGGAGAGTGGCTGGATGCACAGTCAGGAGAGCATGGCCGACTCCCACCACCTTACACAGAGACATTTCCAGGCTGCACAGTGTGCTTCCCAGGGTTGATGTGGTGAGGACGGCTCCCACTGCAGTCTCAGAGGCAGTGAACTGACCTCCACCATGTGGGACTGGGTAAAGCAAGCAGGCAGGGCCAAGTTGGTCCTAGTCACACCTGCTTAGCATTTAAAAAAAAAAAGCACTCCTGGTCAAAAAGTCATTACAGATATGCATGCAATAAAGACAAATTCAGATGGAAAAAAACTTGGTCATAGTGTTGGATAAATGTATATAGACTTAAGAGAGAGAGGAAAGGAGTACAGAGAGTTATAAAAATAAGTAAATAATTTTTAAAAATAAAACAAAGTCTTTAAAGAAACAGAGTACAGATGGTCATAGATTAAAGGAGTAAAGAGAAATAAGAAACCATGTAAAGATGGAATATACACAGAGTCTGAATTATGTATAGTATTGTGTTTTTTTTTTTTGAATTTTTTGGTGTGAATGAGCTAAGTACAGATAGACATTTCATTGTATGGGCTGCTAAGCTAAACAAACAAGTATATTTTATTTGTTTTGTTTTTGTTTTTTGAGACAGGGTGTCTCTGTAGCTTTGGAGCCTATCCTGGAACTAGCTCTTGTAGACCAGGTTGGCCTCGAACTCACAGAGATCTGCCTGCCTCTGCCTCCTGAGTGTTGGGATTAAAGGACTGCGCCACCACCGCCTGGATCAGCATATATATTTTAAAGGTATCTTGACTTCCAAATTTGGGTCTGAGGATATGTTGCTTTGGAAAAGAGGTTCTACTTTTGTTTCCACAGAGGGTGAGAACCTGTGGATGCCTTCCAGAATAATGTAGTTTGATGGACCAAGACTCCTTAAAAGGTTGTCGTGAACACCCCTCAAAATTACTTCACCCAACAAAAAGCAGGAAGCAGTTTGGAGAGAAAAATACACCCAAATTCCCAAATATTGTTTATAAATGTTTGTTTACATTTAAAGGGGGATATGCTATAGAGATGAATACTTTGCATTGGTATGGATCTTGCTCTATTGACACAAATTTAAGGTCAATTTTGTTACATGTATATTTCTGTTCTTGATTATGGTATTGTGTTTGTGTAGCTCATTTAAAAATGTAATGTATAATTAAGAAACACAGGTTAATAGTCATATATTATGGTCAAGCTTGTAGTCATGTTAGTTAGGTTTTCTAGATATACAGAGATGTCTTTCAGGTGGATAGGCATTCTTCAAACCTTTCAAAGCCATTTGGGCAGAAACTGCTCTTGACTGGACAACTTTGTGTTATACTCTATGAACTGGACATGCATGAACCACAGAAAAATGACTGCCGAACTTGCTTAAAGGTGAGACAGTCCTTTGGGGTTCCTGCTTCATAAAAGAGTCTGCCAGACATTCTGCAGGACACAGAAGAAAGCAACTGATGAACTTTGCTGGTACAAGGCATAAGAGATCTTCAAATTTCCTGCCTCATGGGAAAGTCTGCCATAAACTATGGGCCCATAGGCTGAAGATGGATGCCCCAACAGTACAGAAGAGCTTTTGGGTGACTGTCCAGGCAGCGAGATGTCTCTGTCAATTCTAGAGTTTTGGAAGTTGCTTACAACGCATTTCCTGTTTACTTAGGTAATATTATATCCTTCTAAAGTCTTTGATGGAGTTGAAGAATAGATAGTTATAGTTTTCCTTAGTTATGATAAAAGATAAAGTAGATATAAATATTATAACTGTAATTCTTGTTTTGTTATATATAATTTTACTATGTTAAAGTTAAAACCTTCCTTTTTATTTTCACTCTGTATCCTGTGAATATGTTTTATTGTCATTGGCTAATAAAGAAGTGGCTTTTGGCCAATGGCTTAACAGAATATAGCCAGGTTGGAAAAGATATATAGAGAAATTAGGTGGAGTTAAAGAAAGAAACCATGTAGCAGCTGCAGGAGACAGATGCACCAGAATGTTGCCTGTAAACCATGAGCCTCGTGGTAAAATATAAAAATATAATATAAAAATATAAAATAACTGAAGAGCTAGCCAATAAGAAGCATGAGCTAATAGGCCAAGCAGTGTTGTAATAATACAGTTCCTGCATGGCTATTTCCGGTCTGGGCGGTCGGGAACGAACAAGCGGCCTCTGCCTATAAAAGGCATCTTCCTCAATTGCTTCCCACCTCCTGTTTTCAGGCAAGATCTCTCACTGCACCTAGAGCTGCCTGGTTGCCAGGATAGGCCGGCCAATGAAGCCTATGGCTCCTTCTGTACATGGAATTCTACAGTACAGTGCCTCCCTTCCCTGGCCCTTTTGTTCTATTTACATAGTCTTGGCTGGTGCCTCATCCTCCTGAGTGCTTCCATTGCAGACCTTCTCCTCCTCTTTGTCTTCGTGACAATCACCTTCCTCTTCATCCTCTTTCTCCTCCTTTTCTCATTCTTTAAATCAAGAGACATGAGAGCCACTGTTCTGAAGGGCATGGTGTCAGCAGGTAGCAGACACCTTAGCCTGTGTTAGTGACTGCTCATCAGAAGCCTCTCTCAGAGCTCTCAGAGCCTGAGGCTGTAAGCAGAAGTCTCTGCCTTTGTCCCCAGACCCACGC
The DNA here is from genome assembly GCF_014885135.2 of Alexandromys fortis. Lineage (NCBI taxonomy): Eukaryota > Metazoa > Chordata > Mammalia > Rodentia > Cricetidae > Alexandromys > Alexandromys fortis. The sequence goes on from NW_026068237.1 coordinate 554,793, forward strand.
TGTCCAGCCTGCAGAGGAGACTGTCCCAAGGATTCACCATCAGCCAGGGCACCTGCCTCCACTGCAGAGGGCAAAGGAGGTTCTAAGCACCAAGAACCATGTGGCCAGTGGAGTAAAATGACACCCTCCTCCCCAATGGAAAGGCACCTGGGCAGGTGCCCTTGGAGCCTTGAGACAGGATGGGTGAACGGTCACCTCCTCACTAGATGTGGGTCACCGCATGTGACCCCATAAATTACTAATTGCATGACTCATGAACCTGGGAAGTCAGGGCTTCCTGTCTTCTAGGGAGGAATTCCTGTCCTTCACTGTCTCTCTGGTGTTCAAAACTACAGTAGCAGACATGATACTAAAAGGGCCCAGCAACTCCTCAGAGGAATGATGAGGATCCTGGGCATGGAACAGGAAGGAGACTGCTGACACATGGGGTGGAGAATTCTCACCACTTTCTCCTCTGCACAGGGACACAGCCCATGGGGACGGGAACTACTCACCGAGGCCTGCTTCCATGCCAGGGCCTGGCTCGACAAGGCCATCGACTGTCACCGGTTGGTTGACTGATGTCAGTAAGCATCGAGCAGAGGTTCAGAGAGGGTGGACTTGCTGCCCTTTATCACATAGTCAGCAGACTGGGGCCTGAATCTCGGCCATTTCCTCTGCTCTGCTTCCTCTGCATGCCTTGCTCTCTTCTCCAGGGAGTCAGCACCCCTTGTTTTGGATCCTGTTTGGGTCAAGCCTCACATACCCCAAGGGCAAATTCAAGGTGAGGAAGATCTGCGAAGTCACTGGGCCAAAAATGACAGGATGAGGAGAAAGAAGGGGCCATTTCCCTTCTCCCTCTCTTTGGGCATCCTTGATCATCCAACAGAGAACAGTTTCCTTGACCCTGGAACAACTGGTTACCATTGGGTGTTCTCTGTCACAGTCCTTGTTTGCTTCCTTGGAGCAGATCTGAATGCATGTGGAGTCCCCATGTCCAGCTCAAGAACTGCACGCAGTGGGCAGATGCCTGTGTGACAGATGGCTATGTCATAGCTGTGGAGATCTGTGACCAGTATTCTCTGTTTGGGTTGCTGCATTGTGAAGAAGAGTTCCTAAACAACTGCATCTTAGCTTGCTTTCTATTAGAGCGATAGACACCAGGACCAGCAGCAACCGGGGGGAGGAGTGTGCTCATTGGGCTTATAGGTCCCAATCCACAGTTGATCATCAAGAGAAGTCAGGGTAGGAGCTCAAGCAAGAGCAGAGGCAGGGACTTCAGAGGAAAGCTTCTTACTGGCTCGCTCAGTTTGCTTTCTTGTATCACCTTCCCAGGGGTGGCGCCATCCACAGTGATCTGGGCCTTCCCACATCAATTATCAATAAAGAAAATGCCACCACAGACTTCCCCACAGGCCAATCTGATGGAGGCCACAGACTTGCCCACAGGCCAATCTGATGGAGACAATACTTTAGGTTCCTTTTCCCCAGATGATACTAATTTGTGTCAAGTCGACAAAAAAACATAACGATACCACACCAACCCCCACAAAGAAAAAAACCCCAAATTAACTAGCATAGCCTATCACCCTCTGGCCACCCTCACTCTTAGAATGCGGTTCACAAGGCTGGCTGAGGACTGCTAAGCTGGTGGCCACAGCTGAGTAGTCATGTCACCCTGCTGGAGAGGCTGGGCCACCCTGACCTCCCTCCACTGTCCTTCTCTACTTAAATAGACATCCAGATGGCCCCCTAGAGAAATGGCTGCTAGCATCTGAGAACACACGCTCTAGCTTGTGGGGTCCTGAGCCCTTGGAATCAAGGAACTAAGGTTCATAGGTAGAGTTGGCAGAGCAGGCTACAATCTGCCACCTGTCTCCAGGTTTGTCTCTACCTGCTCAGTTCCCGAGGGGCTTCCAGTTCACTCTGTGTTGTGGCTGTTGGGACACAGCTATCGGGAAAACCTTTGAGTGAGAGTAATGGGGACTGCCTTTACTTTCTCCAACCCCAATGGGCACAAAAGGAGTAAGAACAGCACCTACTGTGTTCTGGAATCTAACAGTGCAGAAGGAATTTGGCTTACGTTTCCTCCTAATTCTCCCGACAATTTGAGACTTGCCAAATACTCGCTGCATGTGAGGATCCAGAATAGAGGAGAACTGTGTCTCGGTGTTGCCACTAGGAGGCAGTAGAGTAACATTTGAACGTCTTTCCTGCCTCCAGACACCGCTGGCAGCCCAGGGTCGGCCACACCTTTGGGTTCCTATCATCTATTACTGGGCTTTTGTTCACACCTTCTCACCCCCATGAAGTCCCAGGTTCACAGGGTCAGAGTAGCTGGTGGCCTGTCAGGATCTGGGCTGAGAGGAAACCTCGCTTCTGGGTGCTAGGCAAAACCCACATGCAAGGACCAAGTGCTGCCCCCCAGAGGGCTCTGTCTCTTTGGTAACTGGCACCCTGCAGCCCCATCCAGGCCCCTGAAAGCTTTCAAGGCCATGCGCCAAGTCCTCAGCAGATGGCCGGCAGAGGATGCTGAGTGGAAGCAGATGTGTGGGCGTGTCTGGCTGTGGGCCCAGAGGAGCACCACATCTGGCGTCCTGGGGCTTGGAGTGGGAGATGCTCAGCTGGTGAGAGGGACTCAGACATGCTCCCTCACTCAGATCACGATGTGTTAGTGTGCTTGGCCTCAGAAAGAAATAGCTTCACTTCTCTCCCGTGCACTCTGAAACTGGTTCTGAGCCAGGAGTAGTTGGAGGACAACATCCGGCCTCTTCTACATTTTCATATGGGGAAACTGAGGCCTAGGGAGGAGCAAGGATGAGGAAAGCCTCCAACTTGACATGGCCATCTTGGTTATATTCACCACTTTCCATTGTCAGGTGACCATGAACCACATCTGGAACCCAGGCGTCAGGGGAGCAAGCTGGATGCCTGGACTTTTCTCAGCTGAGGCTGACTGGTTCATGGCTTTAGTTCTGGAGAGGGTTGGGAGACGTCTCATTTGACTGCTGTTCATTTTTGTTCAGCTTCAAATGGAAGCTTTGTCCCACTAGGGTGTCCTTAGGGTCCTTCAGTCTTACTATTGCCTAAGACAGCCTTCTGTTCTATGTGCTGGACAGATTGAACATCATGTGCTCTTGGGTCCATCTTTCTTATGCATTCTCTCTCTCTCTCTCTCTCTCTCTCTCTCTCTCTCTCTTTCTCTCTCTTTCTCTCCCTCTCTCTCGCTCCCTCTCTCTTTCCCTCTGTGTATGTGTACACATGTGTGCATGTATGTATTATGTTTGCATATAGAGGCCAGAGCTCAACAAATGTCTTCCTCTTCCTCCTCCTCCCCCTCCTCTTCCTCTTCTTCTTCTTTTCTTCCTCTTCCTCCTCTTCTTCTTCTTCTTCCTCTTTTTTTTTTTTTGAGATAAGGTTTCTCTGTAGCTTTGGTGCCTGTCCTAGAACTAGCTTTTATAGGCCAGGCTGACCTTGAACTCAGAGATCTGCCTGCCTCTGCCTCCTGAGTGCTGGGATTAAAGGCGTGCGCCACCACCGTCCAGCAAGTGTCTTCTTCAATACCTCCCCACATTATTCTTTGAGACAATCTCTCACTGGATCTGGAGTTCACCGATTGGCTAGACTGGCTGGCCAACAAGCCCCAGGGATCTTCCCTTCTTCTCCTCCCCCACACTAGGATTCCAAGTGCGCACTTCAGTGCCTGGTTTTTACGTGGGTGTTGAGTGTGAACCTCAGGTTCTTGAGCTTGCATCTGTGCATGCACTTTCCTGAGTTCTCTCTTCTGCACATTTCCTCCCGCCATCCATTTCCTGTAAATAGTGTGCAAAGCCAGCCCTCTAAGTAGGAAGTGTTCTCTCTTCGGCTGAAGGGAACAAAAAGCTCAGATATATGAAGTGGCTTAAGGAAGCACAGAATCTATGAAGCCATATTGGGACACTGCAGAGTTTCCTAATCCTTAGTTCAGTGACCATATCCTCCTTGGGAGACACACTGTCCCTGCCAAGTCACATGGGATTGTGGGCATGGCCTCCAACCCCGGGTCCTCTCCCATGCCTCTTGGGAGAACTAGAAAGAGAGGCAAGGGCCAAAGCTTTGCAGTTTGCCTTGGCTTCCTGTTAGGAGGTGATGTGGGCTTCCCCTCTCTAAGCTGTGAATATGATTGGTTAATAAAGAAGCTGCTTTTGGCCAGTGACTTAACAGAAAATAGCCTGCCTGGAAAAGACATAGAAAGAGAGTATGCAGAATCAGGGAAGCCATGTAGCTGCTGCAGGAGACAGATACTGGATATTGGATGGAACCTTGCTGGTGGGCCACAACCACATGGAGATGCACAGATTCATAGATATTGAGTTAATTCAAGATGTAAGAGCCAGCTAGAAATATGCTTAAGCTATTGGCCAAACAGTATTGCAATTAATACAGTTTCTGCATGGTTATTTTGGGTCCAGACAGCCGGGAAAATGAACAAGAGGCCTCCACCAACAAGGAGGGGCTGTTGAGGCTTAACATCACAGACCGCATTGGCGATCTGGAGATGGCAGTCTGCTGGCCTCTGTCCGGATGCTTCCCTGGTGGGAAGCTCATTGTGTCTTCAGCATGGCCTGCCCCATCCAGTGTTCACCCTGAGAGCACACTTCTATTCAGGTGGGGCTCTGACTCTTGGTCAAGGCCCCTCCATATCCCAGGCTGTGCCCAAGCTACTCCTCAGCCTGAGAGACAGAGGCTGTGAGGTATTTGCAGCAGGCAGCCCCTCCTCTCTGTCCCTGGGAATGTATCTCAGATGATGTGGTATTTTGGTAAAAAAAAAAAAAAAAAGTATCCCAAAGGGAGTGGCATGATTAGGAGATATGGCCATGCTGGAGTAGGCATCGTCTTGTTGGAGGAAGTGTGTCACTTTGGAGGTGGGCTTTGAGGTCTCGTATATGCTCAAGCTATGCCCAGTGAGACAGACCACTTCCTGTTGCCTACAAGTCAAGAGGTAGGCTCCAGCACCATGTCTGTCTGCACACCTCCATATCCTACCATGATGACAATGGACTAAACTTCTGAAATGGTAAGCCTCCCAAACAATGTTTTTCTTCATAAGAACTGCTGTGGTCATGGTGTCTCTTCACAGCAGTAGAAACCCTAACACAGAAGAGTCCTTTGTGTCTCTGGGCTCAGTTTTGTCATCTTCAGAATGGGTGACTATCTCTGCTCAGTACCCTCTGTGGGCTGGTATAAAATTCAATGGGCAGCCCTGGAAGTGAACTCCATGTGGGTGAGTGCAGGGGACATGGGTAAGGATAGCTTAGCAACAGTCTCTTAACCAGGAGAGGCTCCTGGGAGAACCGAGTCTTCCCAGAATCCAGCACACAGGACTCCCCTTCACTTTTAAAGTCTCTGGCAGCAGTGGCCAGGTCTCTGGCAGCTCTAGAAGACTTTGGGCAGATGTGACAGAAATCTCAAAGTGTCTGTGCCACAGACATCACAATCCACAGGGTCCTGCGTCTTTTCCAGGGAGGGATGAGGTTTGGAACACTGTGATGGCAAGTCTCACTGTCAACTCAGCACAACCTACTGTCCCTGGAAAGGGAGTCTGCAGGGATTTTTCTGGATCATGTTGGCCTGTGGACATGTCTATGGGGATTGTTTTCATTGCTAACTGAAGTTGGAAAAGCCAGCCCACTGTGGGTGGGATCGTTCCCTAGGTGGGGATCTCGGGCTGTCTCAGTGTAGACAGTGAGCACAGGCATAAATGCTTGTTTTTGGAAGGTGATGTCGCTGACTTCCTTGAGTCTTTGCTGGTTTTCCCACAGGGATGAACTGTACCTTGGAACTGTGCGCTAAGACAAATCCTTTTCCCTCAAGCTGCTTTTGTTAGGGTATTTCATTGCAGCAAATACATACAGCCACTCAGAAATGAACTTTAAAAGCTACTATAAGACAAAAGGGTACATTGTCAAGGATAATTCTCCTCCAGCTCTGTCCCCTGTCCCGTCTTATTCTCTCTAGCTTCAGGACCACCCCTGTTAGCTGAGTTCTCCCTCTGCTCTTCAGCGAATGAGGGAAACAATTGCGTAGCCCTGTGGTGGACAAACCAAGCCAACCAACCAAACTTCCAGTGAAGCCCGGGCCTTTTGTATCACACTGCACCCTTCCCGTTGATCTCAAACTCTCTGTTCAGAAAGCTTACTCTGCTGCACAGACATGGCCACTGTTGGTCTCGTTCTCACGGTCCTCACATCTCACACCGGCAAGTGTCAGAATCCATTCTTGTGAAGAACATAGATGGAGCCTGTTTGGTTCACACTCAGGCAGCAGAGCTCACACTCCGTAGGGTTGTGGAGCTCTCAAGAAAGCCCTGACCAGGTAACCACAGGCACACAGACCCCTAGGGGGAGGGGAGGTGCTTAGTTGCTTGAGTTCTCAGCAGGTAGACTCTGAGGTCACACTTGGGTCCCACAGACAGTGAAGCATGCCCGGAGCCACCTGCTTCCCCCTGTGACCACCAAGGCTTGGAAGGCAGCGGGCAGCGGAGACCATTCTCTAGGGACACAGCTAACAAAAGCAGGCTTCTTCCTGCTCTGCCTGGTGAATTCCAACATTCATCTTTGTAGCTTGCTATATTCAGGAAGGATCACGTCTGCAAGGACTGCAGGGAGGCCAGTATTGGTGAACAGGGTATTCGCTAATTTGGAAATAACTACAAGGATTTCTCACTGCAAGGGCCCCATAGCCTCGGGAGTCTGGGCAGCTAGCATCTTCTCTTGCCTCAGACTGGGCCTTGTTGTTGGAAGGACAGGCTGACCACCTATGCTGCCCTTGCTGGAAATGAGGGCTAGAAGCTGACCCATGGGATATTCTGTAGGCCTCCTGCCTGGATTCTTCAAGGGATTTGATTCCCCCAAGAGCACAGCGGGAGAGACACAATACACAGACTGCATGCTCAGACCCCATGTTGGGAAACAATGGACAGGTACAGGTGCTGGCAGCATCAGGAGGGGAGATATGAACGTGGATCTTCTGTGGTCAAGTGCTAGAAAGACACTGGTTCTCTTTGCTGCACGGCCCTGTGGGTTGGACAGGAGAGTGTCCCCTCTCCAGGGATACATGAGTTTGGGGGTCTGGGCTGAGGATTTGATCCACCGTGGTGTTGAAGGCAACGCAGCAGGAGCTTGAGCAGCTGGTCAAAGTGACGGATGCTGGTGCTCAGCTTGCTTGTTTTCTTTTATCCAGCCAGGCACCCAGGCACACAGAACGGTGCTGTCCACCATCTCACTTAGCCTAGTTGAGATGATCTGATGCCGTCCTGTTTGTAGGCTAAGCAAACTGAGGTAATTCCTCGGGGGCGTGCTTCAGCTCTTGGGTAAATCCAGATTCTATCAAACTGACAATTGACATTACCTGTGTGGCAGGAATGAGTGTTTTCAGCAACTTCCTCCCCTCCTTCATCTCCAAGTCTTGGTATTTGTGATACCCTGACCCCACCCCACGCCTGGCCCAGAATTGCAGCTCTCACACCCCGCCCATGCCCTGGCTTACTGCCTCCATCTGGGCTTCTCTGCATCGGACAGTGGCTAATCTCCTTCATCACACTTTGCTAGTGGAGACAGGTTAAGTCCCAGAATGACATATCATTAGCATTTAGGTAGCGTGTCAGAGTTGCTTAAACCTTTCTATGCCTCAGTTTCCTTATCTGTACAGTAGGGAAAGCGTCATACATACTTACCAGTGCTGTCTTGAGAATGGAATGAAATGCAGGCAATCTGGGCAGAGATTAGGTGTTTAACAAATGCTGACCGCTTGTCTTGTTAGTCATGTTGGGACATTCAGCTGTACAAGAGCCAGCCCTGACTGTAGCTTCTGAGGCATCTCTGAGAGGCCAGGCCATGGAGGTGGACAGCCACCACTGTTTCTTCCTTCTCCCAACTCTCCTCCTCTGGTGCATGAATGATTAAACTGGGGTGTGGCATGGCCACACACCTGGCTGAGGCTGCCAGGCTCAGTGTGTAGCTGCAGGGGCTCAGTGCCTCAGGCTCTGTCAACCATGGTCTGCAGAGTGGCATGCAGGCTCTACCCAAGTCCCCTGGGGCTCTGCACGAAGTGAGAGTTTGACCTCTGCCATGGACAACCTCGTGACATCGGAGCTGGGGTGTTTCCAGTATTCATAGAAGTAAGGCAGGGCTGTCCTGTCCCCGGAAATGCCCCCTGGAATGTTTGCACGAGGATGAGTGCCTTCTAAGAGTCTCTGGCCTCCAGCCAATGGAGACCCTCCACTCCTCAGGAGCCCCAAGGCTACTGAAATGCCGTCTCATTTCTCAAATAGAGTTCTTGTCAGCCTCTTCTGCTCCAGGACGCTTGCTCATTGTCTTAGCAATGATATTCAGACGAAACTATCTTATTGGATCCCTATACTGGGAAGTTGGATCTGACTTTATCACAGCCAACATTCCTCTGCCTCCAGTCCCAACTGCTGGGACATCTGTAAGGCAGTTTGTTGGAAAAGAAGCTAGGAGTGAAGGATGGAGCCCAGGCAAGAGCCAGAAAGCTGAGGCCGCAGCCCTACCGTTGCTTCTCAGGTGCTCCTGGGCTGAAGAGCTAACAGTTTTGCATTCCCCTGCCTCAGGGTGACTCTTACACAGCCATGAAACATAGACTCATCATGTTCAACGCACTGTGTGCCTCCCTTGGAACCAACACCTTCCTTATTTCCTTACTGTGGGGGTTCAGAGCGCTGTGAGGGAATTTGGCCGGCTTGGTGAGGGAATGGGTAGGCAACCTGTGCAATCAGCTTGTAGAGAGTCCAGCTCTCTGGCTCCGAGGGAGAGCGGCTATGTCCACCCCACTCCTTCCTGGAGCTGCAGAGGGCCCCTCTCTTCTGAGGGGTTAGGCTCCTCAGTAGGGTTAAGCAGTCCTGACTTGGCCCTGTGCTGCCCCCTGGTGTCCAGTTCTGAAATAATGTGTGATAGTCACCTCCCTAAGAGGATGGTCATAGGCTTGGCAATTAAAGTTAAATTTGTTAACTGCTAGCTGTCCTGTGTGGTGCGGGAGGTGGGGAAGAAGACAAGCACACGAACAGACAGCTTGTGCGTGCACACCACAGTCACACGACGCCAGGGCGACACCAGCTGGTGCTTTGGTTGGGCAGTTATTAATCTGCATCTCTGTGGTCACAGATATGGGGCCTGACTTGGGCCCACTGGTGACGATCAGACCTACTTCAGACAGACACCATTTTCATCCTCATGACAGCCTCACCGTTCTTAGAGTTCTCAGACAGAAAGCCAACTCAGAGAGGCCAGGACACTCTTTTAAGATCACTCAGCAACATGGACTGAGTTCTTAAGATGCTAAGTTTGCACCCCCACAGCTGCAGGTGTGGGGACCACAAGCCCAGTGTCCCTGTCTCCTCCTGTCCCAGCGGGAAGGCCTGGAAGAGCCATCCGTGCTGGTTTCTTTTCCCGTTCCTGTGAGGAAACGCTCTGATTAAAGCAACGTACAGGAGGAAGGGCTAACCCTGGCTCAGAGCTCCAGGGTACAGTCCATTGTGCCGGGGGAGTCGAGGCAGAAGGGGCTCAAAGCAGCTGCTCACACCCTATCCACAGCCAGGAACAGAGTGGTCCATCCTGCTTGGCTCCCTTTGATCCCAGCCAGGGAATGGTGCCTTCCCACCTCAGCAGTGCACAGAGGCCCTCTCCCAGGTTGACCGTTAACTCTAACCACCATACCATTTTGGCCAGTCTCCTCTTTCAAAACTCTCCAAGAGAGTTGGATTAGGAGAACAAGGGAGGAGGTGCTGTGCAAGGCCCTGCCCTCAGAGGACTATGAGGCGCGAGTTCTGCGGGTAGGGAAGTGTTCAGATGAGGGAAGCCTGAAGTGGGCATAGGAGGATGAGTAGGACACACAGGTGCAGCTTGGTGGCTCTCCAGTCCCCCGCTCCCACTTCCTCTACTATGATTTGACTTGACAGTCATAGTACAGGCCTTGAAGGATGGCCCAGGTCCTGCTTCCGCCTCCACCTGCCTCCAGCCCTCATCTTCCTCTTGCTCCTGCTCAGAGGTCCCCAGAAGGTCTGGATAGTCCCTGGTCACTGCACGAAATAGGCAGCAAACTCAGCCTTCTGTGCACCAGGCTTTCCCTCTGCACCTCCTTGTGTGTGGCTCAGGACTCAGTGGGACTCACTGTTCAAGACTGAGGTCTTAAGAACAGGACAGGGACAGAGTGAGCAGCTGCTAGACCATAGTCCACCCATTTTTGAGTGACAGCTCCTGAGACGAATCTCAAGAAGGCAGAGTGGCTGGAAAGAGACAGCAGTGACACATAGCTATACATACATCGTGTGCACACACACCTGTAAACACACGGATGAATGCATGCACATACAGACTCATAAGTGCAACACACTTGTGCATACACACTGATAGACATGCGTGAAGTGCACCTGAGCAAACGATGTACGTTTATATACGTCCGTGACCCTCATATATACATGTACACACAGAGTGAGCACATACACATACTCATGTGTGGTGTGGGAAGTCCTTTTGCATATGTGTTGTTTTTATTGGTTAATGAATAAAGCAGTTTCAGCCACTGGCTTCACAGAATAGAGCAAGGCGGGAATTCCAAGCAGATAGATGTAGGTGAAAACAGAGAAGCCATGTAGCCGCTGCAGGGGACAGATGCTGGAACTGGATGGAATCTTACTGGTAAGCTACAACCATGTGGTGATACACAGATTAATAGAAATGGGCTAATTTAAGATGTAAGAGCTAGCTAGATGTATGTATAAGCTAATAGGCCAAGCAGTGTTTTAATTAATGCAGTTTCTGTGTGATTATTTCAGGTCTGGGAAGCCTGGAAACAAACAGGCAGCCTTTGTCTACACATTTGCAAGCATACTAACACATACATGTACACACACACACACACATGCATGTATTTTTGAGTCATGCTTCATATCATGACCTGATGTCAAGGTTGCTATGTAGTTGAGGATGGCCATGAACTTCTGGTTCTCCTGATTTCACCTCTTGTGTGCTGGAATTAAGACATGTACCTCCACATGTCTTAATTTGGTTTACACAGTTCTGCAGATGAAACCCAGGGCCTCATGCATGCTGGACAAGCACTCTACCAACTGAGCTATAGTCCCAGCCTGCATATAAATATATATGTGCTTCTGACACATAACTCCCAACTCCTCTGCTGCTGGGGTGATGACCCAGCTGCTCAGGGCCTGCTCAGGGGATTGGCTGGTCTGTGGCTGTGGACAGCGGGGTCTTTCCAGGAGGTAGAGCTGCATAGGGAATGCCATTGAGCCTCTGCTGACACCTAGTGGCGATGCTCCAGATGGCATTAGTCTGCCGCAGAGTAGATTCTATTTGCTCTCATTATCTCTAACTGAGCTCCTGGGAAGGTTGTAGGGTTCTTTGAACCTGCTCCGTCCTGGGACATATGACACGAGGATTTTGTCAAATGCCATGGGTGTTCCCTGGGCCCGGAGCAAGATCCATACCCCTCACACCTTTCCCTCGTATGAACCTCCCACCAGGTCTCTGCTGTACTCTGCTGCCCAGAGAGCTCCTTGTGACAGGGACTGGGCTTATCTGGGTGTCTGGACTGTCCCTGGCCTTTGGCGTAGATGGGTGCCCTGAGAATGTGGAGATGGGACAGGTGGGGGGGGGCAAAGAGAATGGGTTTCCTTGTCTTAGGAAGCCCTTTGGGCCTGAGAGTCTTGGATACTGGGGAAGGGACACCTAAGGATTCAGTGACACCAAGAACATGTTATAGGGATCTGTGGGCTGGTGGAGATGGTAGCTAAGGTCTTGTGTGTGTGACAATAGCTGAGGATGCTGCCAACTGGATGTACTTGCCTGGCCTGAGGTAGACCTCCTGGGAAGGAGGGGGAGAGAGAGGCTAGGCACTAGGCAGGCTTCACTCCAAGCTAGGCAGAGGCTCCTTTTCCGTAATGTCAGCTGCCTGGAGCCTCAAGACCCCATGCGCAGTTGTGCTGCTAATCGTGAGTGCCACCTCTATTACTTAGAGATGCCCAGAGAACACAACGAAATACAAAGTTGGGGCATCGCAGGCGTTTCCAGAGATGATTAGACCAGATCAGTGGCTCAACCCACCTGTGGCGTTGTTATAGACCGTGTTATTGGGGAGATGAGGCTTAGGAGGCCCCCACCATGGCGGCATCCTTGGGGCTGCTCTAGCTGGTCCCTTCTGGCATCCCCCACATTCTCAGTGTCCTGGTAGCCATGATGTGAGTTACCCTGTTTTACAGCTTCCTTGCTGTGAGGTACTGAACCCCAGAGACCATGAGCCCAAACAGATAATTCCTCCCTTAATTGGTTGCTGTCAGTATTTGGTCACAGAGATGAGGAAAGTAACTGACACAGGGTGGCTCTCAGCTTGGGTGTGACATTAAAATCACAGGCCAGAACACGGCTAGGCTGACCCAGCAGATAGCACCCCCACCTGGCTCGCTCCCCTGGCCTTTCTTTATAGCCCTAACCTGTTACTTTCTGGTGGCTCCCTGGCTCTTGTGGTCTGCTGAAAATGTCTGTGAGGGCCTGGGGCAGGTAGCCTTGAGATCTTTGCTCACTTTTCCTATGCAGTCCCTTTCCTAGGTGGTACCATTGCCGAACTCACGGCACTGAAGCCTCACCTCCCTGGCTCATCCTTGGCCAAAGCCTATCACGAATCTACACAGGGCTGGTGGCTCCTTCCTCCTCCAGCCTCAGAGCTGGAGACGCAGTGAAAGTCTACGGATGCTAGTTGAAGGCTACGCTGTCCACACTGACATCAGTGCTGTGATTCTTCTCTGGTCAGACACGCAGGTTCTGAGCAGAGTGGATTGTGACTCTGTGTAACTTTGGTCAGATGGACAGTAGCCTGGATGTTCTGGTTGGCAGAGGCCCTGGTGGGGCACAGACAGTGGCAGTGTCTTCCAGAGAGACTAGGAACCAATAAAGTCCAAGTCAAATCCTGGAGCAATGTGCCACCTCCCCTCTGTCCTCAATACCCTCCCCATCACATCATGTCCTCATCTCCAGCTTGAGCCGCGGCCCTGCCCTGGAACTTTGTGTAGTTTCCTAAGCATCCAGTAATCGCCACTGAATCTAGGCCTTTGCTACGGCTGCTCCCTGGTGACAGTGGCTTTTCCTTCCTCTGGGGAGACGAATGATGCAGGGCTCAGGCACACAACGTCTGTGAACCTTCTCTGATGTCCCCTAGCTGGGTGGAAGTCACCTGCACCCCTTCACTTCCCTCCCCTGCCGTTCATCTTCCCACTTGTTTGTTACTCCCTTTAAGGCCCGATTGCCTTCCTGGTAGTCCTTTGTGAGGGACAGGTTTGGTAGGGTGACTTCACTCAGCAGTAGGCACACTATCTATGCTTGGGGCCCATTTTCATTGTCATTAAGCCTCAGTGTACTTCTGGTGACAGGGGTGATGTATGTGGGTGACCTGACCTTGGGAGGATGGGCTTAGAAAGGCAGGGGCAGGGCTGCGGCTGCATCTCAGTTGGTGGAGGGCTTGCCTAGCTTCCCAGTGAGCCATAGAACCTGCGTGATGGCGCACTTACCTATAATCCCAGCCCTTGAGGGAGCGGATGGGAGGTGCAGGCAGGAGGTAGGCGGTCAAGCTCATCCTAGACTACATAGTGAGTTTGAGGCCAGCCTGGAATACCTGTGACAATGTGACAATGACAAGCAAGGGCAGAGCTCACAAGACACAACTGGTCATTTCATGGGCTGTGTTTTTCCATTGGATGTTTGCAAAGTCGCACTTCTAAGTCACTTTAGAAATTCACAGCGATCTCTGGAGAACCCAGACTCCTCTGCTCACGGAACTGGATGCAAAAATAACCACCGACTCTAGTGCCGAAAGTTACCTGGTCAGGGTCCGTGAGCGACCGAGGTATGCAGGAGCAACGATGGGCAGGAATGAGCAGCGCCAGGTTAAAAACAAAGCAAAACACAGAGCTGTTCTCAGCTGCCTCCTCTGGTGGCCCGAGTTGATGTGGAAGCCACCAAATGTGTGTATTTGTGGAGTCTTAAGTAGGTCAGATATTTCTGTCGCTAATTATTACTGTGGAAAAGATATGTCGGGAGTTTGCCACAGGGGAGGGCACTGGAGCAGACGCCATCTTCAGAACCTCAGGCCCCTCCTCCACGCAGGCCTGGTGAAGAGTAAGAACAGAACCAGGGAAATGGCACAAGTCCAAGTGTGGAGAGGCAGTTGAGGAGTCCAGGAGGAACAGGATCCTGTCCCCTGTCTGCCTCAGTGTCTCCCTGGGCTCTGTCTTCAGTTTGGGTGTAAATTCTGACTCTTGAGCCCCTCAGTGGAGGATGATGTTTTGGGGCCTAGGGGTTCCCTTGTGATATAGGGATAGAGGTCATTTTCTGTGGAAGGTAAACACCCACCAAGAGTCAGATGAGGGGTGAGAGAACACTTCTGGCATTAATGTCAGGCGCAGCGGGCACAGATGCTTGTTGCCAAGGTCAATAACCAGAGATGGATTCCCTTGACCATCATGGTGGAAGGGGAGGACTAATTCCCGAAACGCGTTTTCTGACCTCACTATGGCACGGGAGACCCTGTACTGCAGACACACTTACACACGTATGCAAAACCGATAAACAGAATGTAAAAAAAAAAAAGAAGGAAAATTTTGCTGTCCATGGATCAGATGCACTCAGTGCCTACACACTTACAAGCTGTGCATTGGCCGGGGTGCCCAGCAGCTGGGCAGATGGCCCATATGGCGTGGCTTGTCCTCCCCGCTTCCTTCCTTTATTTATTTTTTGAGAGAAAGGGTCTCACTCTGCTGCCAGGTTGAGTTTGAATTTGTGCCTATTCCGCCTCTGTCTCCCCTGTGCTGAAATTTTAGCATGCACCACCGAGAAGCTGTCAATCATTCCTTAACTGACCTTGTTGGTGAGGCTCAGAAGGCACCTTGGACCCAAGTTATACAGCTAGCAGCAGACTTGGATGAGACTTCATCCTGGGCCTCAGGAGGCTCGGGGTTTGATCCCCAGCACCACACAAACCCTGCTGGTGATAGCCCACACCTGTGGTCCTAGCACTGGGATGGTAGCGGTAGGAGGACCAGAAGCTCAAGGTTATCCTTGGTTAGATAGCAAGTCCAAGGCCAGCTGGGGCTACATGAGACACTGCCTCAAAAACCAAACAGAGTCCAGTCAGACTCCAATGCTGGCCCAGCCCCCACGGCTGTGTGAGCAAGCAGCTAAGAATGCGAACTTGTCCCCTCCCCTCCTAAAATAGGCATTCCTCTAATCAGTTTTATTTTTTTTTTGTACAGGCTCTGAGACTTGTCAATGCTTTATGCAAAGTTATGCAGAATATGTAAATCAGCAGAGGCTCTGGTTGTCTGTCACCAGTGGGGCCACAGTGAGTCTAATCTGAGGGGTAAAGCTTCCGGGTGGCCTGGGCAGTGGGGGGTAGTGAGGGCTGTTGCTTTCCTATCCTGTCACTTGTGAGAACTGAGCTCCAGAGCTGGAACACAAAGGCTCCTGGGAGATGCAGAGGGCTGACTTCTTCCGATGCCTGGACAAGCACGGATCTATTTGTTTGGAATATCTTGGTTTTGATTCTCAGGAAAATGAACCTTAGTTTTCCACTCTCCAATGGAAAGTAGGTGAGCTGGTCTCACGGGTTTTAAGTTCCTGCAATAATGACAGTGTTCAGATTCTTGTATGGAGATTTCTGGAAAATACTGCTCCCTTGTTTCTCCACTGCTCATTTTGTGGTTTTGCCTGTTTTCCTGAGCTCACTATGTTGCTAAGGCAGTCTTCAAGCTCATACATTAGTGCAGGCAGCCTGGCTGCTGTCCCGGTGGCTGGGACTGCATCTGTGTGCCACTGCACTGGACGGGCTCTTTCAGTGGCCTCTGTCCCCACGCATCTCCCACAGTCACACCACTGGCCTCCATGTTGGCTCCCCAGGGAGGTTTCTGGCCTTCTAGAACCTGCCATGCCCTTTCCTGCCTTCTGCGATGTGTGCCTGCTATACCCACAAGTTGGAATGCCTGCCTATCTGTCCTCCTGCTCTGACCCCTCTTGTTCTCTGACCTCTTAGCTTTTCTCAAGTGTCAATTCTACGTTCATCCACTCACGCCAGTTGCTTCTGCCACCCACTCAGCCCAGCTGGGGCTTCCTTCATTCTGTACCTTCCTGACCACACCCCACAGCTGCTGCTGCCTACTTACCTGCCTCCTGCAGGAAGAGCATGTCCCCCAGTGAACGAGACCTGTCTTCTTCATGTTCCCCAAAGCTTGTCACACTGAACCCTCATGGTTCAACTGTCCCTAGTTAAGAATGAACAAGTGAGAATGAATGTCCCCCTCTCAGTCAGAACTGACCCCCCAAAAGCAATTGAATTCCCCACTCAGTTTGTGACTTTAGACTAAAAATAGGTACAAGGACACCAAGCTTCTCACGCGCCCTGATATACATTTTAATTTTTAATAACTTGAGAAATCAGTGACTATACCTGTGGGAAAATGATGAGGAGCCAGCCACATAAATTAATGGAAAATATGTGTTCACAGTATCTAACTGTATTAAGTGTGAATAATAATTAATTATAGATTCTGCACGCAACCGTGGCCTCGAGAATTCTCTAAGCCGGTGGGAAGGAATTTAAAAAGTCATCCGTCACCTCTGTGCTCCACCCCAGGCCATAACATAACAAGCAATAGCCAAAGAATTTTCCATAATTTATGAAAACTAGTATCTTGCAGGAAAAAGAGCTGGTATTAGGAGCATAATTGCTCGGAAAAAAGAGCTATGGCCAAGTGTGGTTTAAGCTGTTTTAAATTATCTGCTCACTTTCCTAATTTCCCTTGCACTTATTCATCCATCTGTCCATCTGTCCATCCATCTGTCTATCCATCCATCCATCTACTCGTCCACCCATCCATCCATCCGTCCGTCCATCTGTCTGTCCGTCCATCCGTTCATCCATCCATCCATCCATCCATCCATCCATCCATCCATCCATCCATCCGTTTGCTCACTCACCTCATAGCCTGGAGAGATGGACAGTGAGAAACACATGGAAACATGGGCTCTAAGTGCTTCAATAATTATTTAGATTCAAATCAAGTTTACCTTCTTTCTGTCTGTGTGGCATTAAGCAAGTTCTTTAACCTTTCTGTGCCCCAGTTTTATAATCATACCCTGTCTGGTGGGTTTTATATGGAGGTGACTACAGCACCTTTGACATGCTCAACATGGCGGTCTGACCACTCAGCAGATGCTACCCTTAGCTGTTCTGGGTGCTGTGTGGATGTTACCTAAGGCAGACCAAGCTTCTTTCCTGGAAAGAGCTGCTGACTGGCACGAGGCAGACAGCAAGGAAGCAAGCTAGTTAATGCCACAAACCGTCTGTGCCACTCCTGACCAGCTTGCAGCACTGTCCTAGGGAATAGGCCAGGCAACTTTGGGCCAGACCGAAAGATTCACAGGAGCTGGTTAGGTGACAAGTTGGTGGCAGAAGTTTTAGAATCTGGCACAGTGATATACATTCTATCGGGACACCCTTTGCACATGTATGTGTGTGCATGAAAGTGGAGGCCCGAAGCCAGCCTTAGTGTTGTTCCTTGGGGTCTATTCACTTTGGTTTTGGAGGCAAGACCTCTCAGTGGGACCTGATTAGCCCAGGCTAGTCAGTCAGTGAGCTTCAGGAATGCAGAACTAGGAGTCTGTGGAAGGACACTATCTTTTTTCTTTTTTGAAACATGAATTCTGAGACTGTGCAAGCATGTTACCAATGAAGCTGTCTCTCTAAGCCCTGCTTTGACTTTCTAAAGGAAGGACCAGAAGTTAAGATACTCCCAGAGACCTTCAAGGGAGTAGGCCTGAGCTAGGACCTCTGCTGGTCTGGGCATACCTGAGTCTGGGACCTCCAAGGGAGAAGATCAGAGCCAGAGACCTTTGCAGAACCAACCCCAAGCCAGGGACCTCTGCAGGAGCAGATCCAGACCAGGGACATTTACAGAAATAGATCTGGGCTGGCAACCTAGACCAGAACAGGCCTGAGACAGCAAACTCCATGGGAGCAGAGCAAACCTGGGAGTGCTGAGCGACCTCCAGGAACACGGAATGACCAACAGGATAACTAGAATCGTAGCACTGAATGTACCAAGAGGAACAACCACCTGAGCCTTGGATCCACTGGCACCTAGAAGATTAATAACCAGAGTCACAGACAGCCCAAACCACACCAATTAGAGGAAAAGATGAGTAGACAAGATAAGAACACACACAACACCACAAAGAGCAACATGACATCAGTAAAATCTAGAGACCACAAAACAGCAAGACTGAACAACCAAATATAGATGAAGCAGAAGAAAATGACATAAAATATAACTTCAGAAGAATGTTTGAAATTCTTAAAGAGGAAATGAGAAATTCCCTCAAAGAAATGGGGGAAAAGACAAACAAAAAATTGGAAGACATCAGCAAATCCCTTAAACAAAACCAAGAAAAAGCAATCAAACATATGAAAGAAACTATTCAAGACTTGAAAACTGAAATAGAGACAATAAAGAGAGTACAAGCTGAGGAAATTATAGAAACAGAATTCATGAGAAAATGATTAGGAACCACAAATGCAAACATAAACAGCAGACTACAGGAGATAGATGAGAGAATCTCAAGTGCTGAAAATACAATAGAGGAAATAGACTCATCAGTCAAAGAAAATATTAAATCTAACAAAAGCTTAACACAAAATATTCAGGAAATATGGGATACCATGAAAAGATCAAACCTAAGAATAATAGGTATAGAAGAAGTTCAACTCAAAAGCACAGAAAATATATTTAACAAAATCATAGAAGAAAACTTTCCCAACCTAGAGAAAGATATGTACATGAAGATACAAGAAGCTTACAGAACACCAAATAGACTGAATTAAAAAAAGTCCCCTCACCACATAATAATCAAAACACTAAACATACAGAATAAAGAAAGAATATTAAGAGCTGCAAAGGAAAAAGGCCAAGTAACATATAAAGGTAGACCTATCAGAATTATGCCTGACTTCTCATTGGAGGCAATGAAAGTTCTTGGTCAAGTGTTATACAGACATTAAGAGACCATGAATGCCAGCCCTGACTACTATACCCAGCAAAACTTTCAATCATCATAGAAGGACAAAACAAGATATTCCATGACAAAACCAGATTTAACCAACACCTATTTACAAACCCAGCCCTACACAAAGTACTAGAAGGAAAACTCCAACTCAAAGAGGTTGGCTACATCAACAAAAGCACAGACAATTGATGATCTCACAGCAGCAAATCCCATAGAAGGGAAATACACACAAATTAACATCACCAACAATGAAAACTAAATTAACAGGAAATAGCAATCATTGGTCATTAATATCTCCTAATTTAAATGGATTCAACTCACCTGTAAAAAGACATAGGCTAACAGATTGGATATGAAAACAGAATCCATTGTTCTGCCACATACAAGAAACACACCTCAAACTTAAATACAGATATCATCTCAGAGTAAAGGGTTGCGAAAAATTTCAAATCAAATGGACCTAAAAAAAACAAGCTGGTGTAGCTATTCTAATATCTAACAAAATAGACTTCAAACTAAAATCAATCATTTTATATTGATTTCATTGATTATATATTTCATATATTTATATTGATAATCATTGATTATATATTTCATATTAGTCACAGGAAAAATCCATCAAGAGGAAATCTCAATTCTAAACATCTATGCCCCAAATACAAGGGCACTCTCACATGTAAAAAAAAAACATTTCTAAAGCTTAAATCATACATTAAACCCCACACACTAATAGTGGGAGACTTCAACACTTCACTCTCACCACTGGACTGGTCAGTCAGACAAACAATTAAAAGAGAAATAAAGGAACTAACAGATGTTATGACTCAAATGAACTTAACAGACATCTATAGAATATTTCATTCAAACATAAAATAATACACCTTCTTCTCAGAACCTCATGGGACCTTCTCAAAAACAAACCTCAACAAATACAAAACAATTGAAATAACCCCATGTATCTTATCAGGTCACCATGCTTAAAACTAGAAGTCAACAGCAATATTAATTCCGGAAAGCCCACAAACACATGGAAATTAAATAATGCTCACCTGAAATCATTAATGGGTTAAGGAAGAAATAAAGGGAGAAATTAAAGACTTCCTAAAATTCAATGAAAATGACCGCACAACATACCCAAATTTATGAGACACAATGAAAGCAGTGTTAAGAGGAAAGTTCATAGCACTAAATGCCTACATAAAGAAACTGGAAAAATCCCACACTAATGAGTTAACAGAACATTTAAAAATTTTAGAACAAAAGAAGCAAACTCACCCAAGAGAACTAGATGACAGGAAATAATCAAATTGAGATCTGACATCAACAAAATAGAAACAAAGAAAACAATACAAGGAATCAATGAGACAAAGAGTTGGTTCTTCAACAAAATAGACAAACCTTTATTCAAACTAACCAAAAGGCAGAATGAGAATATCTAAATTAACAAAATCAGAAATGAAAAGGGGGACATAATAACAGACATGGAGGAAATCCAGAGAATTATCAGGTCATATTTCAAAAACCTGTACTCCACAAAATTGGAAAACTTAAAGGAAATGGACAACTTTCTGGATAAAAATCACTTACCAAAATTAAATCAAGACCAGAAAAGCAAATTAGATAGACCTGTAACTCCTGAAGAGATAGAAACAGTCATCAAAATCTCCCAACAAAAAAAAGCCCAGGACCAGATGGTTTCAACTCAGAATTCTACAAGATTTTCAAAGAAGAACTAATACCAATACTCCTCAAATAGAGACTCCACAACAGAAACAGAAGGAACATTGCCAAACTTTTTATGAGGCTACAATTACCCTAAAAGCCAAACAACATTCTCACTCATGAACATTGATGCAAAAATACTAAGTAAAATACTAGCAAATCAAATCCAAGAACACATCAGAACCATCATCCACTATGATCAAGTTGGCTTCATCCCAGAGATGCAGGGAGGGTTCAACATACAAAAATCTGTCAAAGTAATCCACCATATAAACAAATTGAAAAATAAAAAACATATGAACATCTCATTAGATGCCAAAAAAGCTTTCAACAAAATACAACATCCCTTCATGATAAAGGTCTTGGAGAGAGCAGGAATACAAGGGACATACCTACATAATAAAGGCAATATACAGCAAGCCAATAGCCAACATCAAACTAAATGGAGAGAAACTCCCAGCGATCCCACTGAAATCAGGAACAAAACAAGGCTGTCCACTCTCTCCATATCTGTTCAATATAGTTTTTGAGGTGCTAGCTAGAGTGATAAGACACCAAAAGGAGGTCAAGGGGTTACAAATTGGAAAAGAAGAAGTCAAACTTTCACTATTTGCTGATGCCATGAATTTACATAAGCGACCCCAACAATTCTTCAAAGGAACTTCTACAACTCATAAACACTTTCAGTAATGTAGCAGGATACAAGATTAACTAAAAAAAAAATCAGTAGCCCTCCTGTACACAGGTGATAAATGGGTTGAGAAAGAAATCAGAGAATCAACACCCTTCACAATAGCCACAAATAGCATAAAATATCTTGGAGTAACTCTAACCAAACAAGTGGATGACTTGTATGACAAGAACTTTAAATCTTTGAAGAAAGAAGTTAAAAAAGACACCAGAAAGTGGAAAGATCTTCCATGCTCTTGGGTAGGTAGAATTAACATAGTAAAAATGGCAATCTTACCAAAAGCAATCTACAGATTCAACGCAATACTCAGTAAAATTCTTCAAAGACCTTGACAGGACCAACTAAACTTCATATAGAAAAGTAAAAAGCCCAGGATAGCCAAAACAATTCTGTACAATAAAAGAATTTCTGGAGGCATCACAATCCCCGACTTTAAACTCTACTATAGAAAACAGTCTGGTATTGGCATAAAAACAGACAGGAGAACCAATGGAATCAAATTGAAGACGCAAATATTAATCTACACATTTTGAACACCTGATTTTTTACAAAGATGTAAAAAATATCAAATGGAAAAAAGAAAGCATAACTGGATATCAACATGTAGAAGAATGAAAATAGATCCATATCTATTACAATGCACAATACTCAAGTCCAAATAGATCAAAGACTTCAACATAAAGTAAGCCATACTGAACCTCCTAGAAGAGAAAGTGGGAAGTACACTTGAACACATTGGCACAAGGAACCACTTCCTAAATATAACACATAAATGGGACCTCCTGAAACTGAAAAGCTTCTGTAAAGCAAAGGACACGGTCAACAAGACAAAACAACAGCTTACAGAATGGGAAAAAATCTTCACCAACCCCACATCAGACAGAGGTCTGATCTCCAAAATATACAAAGAACTCAAGAAATTGGACACCAAAAGAACAAATAATCCAATAAAAATGGAGTACAGACTTAAACAGAGAACTCTCAATAGAGGAATCTAAAATAGCTGAAAGACACTTAAGGAAATGCTCAACATCCTTAGTCATCAGAGAAATGCAAATCAAAACAACTCTGAGATTCCATCTTATACCTGTAAGAATGGCCAAGATCAAAAACACTGATGACAACTTATGCTAGAGTTGATTGGGGTAAAAGAACACTTCTGCATTGCTGGTGGGAATGCAAGCTGGTACAGCCCCTTTGGATGTCAGTGTGGTGATTTCCTAGAAATTAGGGAACAACCGTCCTTAAGATCCAGCAATACTACTTTTGGGTATATATCCAAAGGATGCTCAATCGTGCCACAAGGACGTGTGCTCATCTATGTTCATAGCAACATTGTTTGTCATAGCCAGAACATGGAAACAACCTAAATGCCCCTCGACTGAAAAATGAATAAGGAAAATGTGGTACATTTACACAATGGAGTACTACACAGCAGAAAAAATAACAACATCTTGAAATTTGTTGTTTTTTAAATTTATTTATTTCTTTATTAATTAATTAAAGATTTCTGTCTCTTCCCCACCACTGCCTCCCCTTCCCCTCCCCCTCCTCCAATAAAGTCCCCCTCCCTCGTCAGCCCAAAGAGCCATCAGGGTTCCCTGCCCTGTGGGAAGTCCAAGGACCACCCACCTCCATTCAGGTCTAGTAAGGTGAGCATCCACGAAAC
>NW_026068237.1:579009-621364 GCF_014885135.2 Alexandromys fortis
ACACTGTCGCTAAGACAGAAAGGCAACCCACTGACTGGGAGAAGATCTTCACCAACCCCGCAACTGACAAAGGTCTGATCTCCAAAATATATAAAGAACTTAAGAAACTAGACCGTAAAAGGCTAATCAACCCAATTATAAAATGGGGCACTGAGCTGAACAGAGATCTCTCAACAGAAGAAGTTCAAATGGCCAGAAGACACCTAAGGTCATGCTCAACTTCCTTAGCGATCAGGGAAATGCAAATCAAGACAACTTTAAGATACCATCTTACACCTGTCAGAATTGCTAAAATCAAAAACAACATCTTGAAATTTGAAGGCAAATGAATGGAGCTAGAAAACATCATTTTGAATAAGGTAACCCAGACAGACAATTATCATATGTACTCACTCATAAGTGGCTTTTAAACATAAAGCAAAGAAAACCAGCCTACAAATCACAATCCCAGAGAACCTAGACAACAATGAGGACCCTAAGAGAGACTCACATGGATCTAATCTACATAAGAAGTAGAAAAAGACAAGATTTCCTGAGAAAATTAGGAGCATGGGGACCTTGGGAGAGGGTTAAAGGGGAGGGGAGAGGCGGGGAGGGGAGAGGCAGGGAGGGAAACAGAGAAAAATGTAGACTTCAATAAAAATCAATAATAAAAAAAGATAGCTCTCCCCAGAACCCACACACTAAACATGTGGTGGTTACACAGAAGGGAACTGGAGGGGAACCTCAGAAGCAAGTCCATGGAGTCTCTGGAGTTGAGAGAGCGAACCACAGGCAAGAGTGGGGGTCAGGGACCCCAGCCAGGGAGGACTAAGGGAGGGATGGAAACTCAGTTCTGCCTCTCTCTCTCACCAGCCAGATCAACTCAGAACACAGCACCAGAGCAGGGGTGGGGGGAGAGCAGGAGGATCACCTGCTCTTCAGCAGAGGAGGACCGAGAATGCAAGAGAGCAGGGGTAAAGCGAGGAAGAGGGCAGCGAAGAGTTATGTGCACACTCTGCACAGAACTCCCACAAACGCTCTGGGTGGAGGAAGAAGTCCAAGAACCCAGAAGCACATGAGGAGATGTGCAGGCGTGTTAAGAAGCAGAGGCTTGGGGCCAGCGGAGGCTCACTGGACAAAGTGTGAAGCCCTGGATTCAGATCCCTGGCACCCATGTGAGAGCTGGGTGTGGTGGTGTGTGTCTGTAACCCATGCAGTGGGGCAGAGACTAGGTGTGGTGTGTGTCTGTAACCCATGCAGTGGGGCAGAGACTAGGTGTGGTGTGTGTCTGTAACCCATGCAGTGGGGCAGAGACTGGGTGTGGTGTGTGTCTGTAACCCGTGCAGTGGGGCAGAGACTGGGTGTGGTGTGTGTCTGTAACCCGCGCAGTGGGGCAGAGACTGGGTGTGGTGTGTGTCTGTAACCCATGCAGTGGGGCAGAGACTGGGGGGTGGGGTGTGCTCAGACATTGCTGACCAGACGGTCCATCCTAAATGGTGAGATTGTCTGAAAAATAAGGTGGAAAGCCATAGAGGAAGACGCCTGACCTCAAACTCTGGTTTCTCCATGTGTGTGTAGATGCACCCCACATTTAATACACACACACACACACACACACACACACACACACACAGGCAAACCAAGGCATACAAAAGAAACCCTGCTACTCCTTCCCAGCCTGGATGGCAGCAACTAGAAAGACAAAGGAACCCAAGGAAGCAGAGACAAGGCGGTTCTGGCCATGCCCCGCATGCTGGAGCTTCCCTCTAGAATGTTGAGTGTGGGCACCACAGCCTCAAGCTATGGCTTTGGCATAGGCCCTGGCATGTCAAAGGAAGGGTCTCTCTTCAAACCCTTGCCAAATACCTATCACCTATGGTTCAAGCTGGAGTTGGTAGGACAGCATCCACCTACAGGGAGCAATCTTGACTGACTGTAGGGTCTTGGCCTTTCAAAAGTTTGAGAAAGGAATTTAGCATTTCCTCACGACTGTCCTAGTTCTATTGCTGTAATAAACATCATGACCCAAAACAGCTTGGGGAGGAAAGGGTTTGTCTCGCAGTTTACAGTCCATCCTTGAAGGAAGTTGGGGCAGGAACTCAAGCAGAAATCATAGAAGAATGCTACTCACTGGCTTGCTCCCGTGCTCAAGTTTAGCCACCTTTCTTGCAAAGCCAAGACTCATTTGCCTAAGAACGAGGCTGCCCACAGTAGGCCTCAATTAGCAGTCAAACAATGCCCTGCAGATGTCCGTACAGACCAGCAGAGTAGAAGCAGTTCTTCAACTGAGGTCTCCTCTAGTGTGCCAAGGACCATGAAGATTAACAGTGACCCAATGAGGTCCCTCCTGGGCACTCATCCCAAAGTGGTGTTTGGGTACCAGAGGTTTGGCGGCCACTTATAAGTCCTTCACTGGGGAAATGAATGAGCAAGGGGGCTGCACTGGTGGACTTCTTACAGGTGGAGGCAGCTGTGACGTACCGCTCTTGTCCTGATCAATATAATAGAGGCAGCTGTGACGTACCTCTCCTGTCCTGATCAATATAATAGAGGCAGCTGTGACGTACCGCTCCTGTCCTGATCAATATAATAGAGGCAGCTGTGATGTACCGCTCCTGTCCTGATCAATATAATAGAGGCAGCTGTGACGTACCGCTCCTGTCCTGATCAATATAATAGAGGCAGCTGTGACGTACCGCTCCTGCCCTGAGGATGACTGTGGGGAGGAGAATACGGTGGGGGTAAGGTGTAAAGGAGAAAACATTAGGAAAGAGGGAAGTCAACCGTGGAGTGGTTCTTGCACACTGTGAGGAGGTGAGAACCCTGCTTTGCCTCAGTCTGACAGAAAAGACAACAATGCCAAGACAAAGAAAACTCTTATTCAACCTTGGAGGCCACTCTGGTTCAAATCTGAAATCCTAGGGTCAGCTTTTGAACACGAGGCCCCTACTTGAGGATGGCATTTGGAGAAGTGGGGCTTGGCTGTTGCAGGAGATCCTTTAGGGTGGGCCATTAAGTTTATACCCAACCTCTGGTCTCTGCCTCTCTGCTTCTGGGTCCACCATGATGTGAAGAGCATCTGCCCCCGCCTCCTGCAGCCTGGACTACTCTGCCACGCCCTCCCTGTCATGAAGGCCTGAAAGCATGGCCAAGCAATCTGTGATCCCTCTGGTGTTTCTGCCAGGTTTTTACGGTCCTGTGACACAAAGGTAAGGTACAGAGGCTCAGTTCACTGCCTACTCCTCAGAGCCTTGGCAACACCTCTCTCTGCCTGGGAAATGGGGTGGGGGCAGCATGTGCTTAAAAACCGATTTTCTATTTTTCTCCACACATGTAACTGGGCAGGTGGGAGGGAAGACATTGCTGAGATGCCCTGGCCTTCTTCCTTTGACCATCACTTTGGAAACATTGATCCCCAAGGATTTGGGACACCCTTAGGCGTCTCATACTGGGAGAAAGGAAAGGAAAAAAGCTCATACGGGCCAGAGAAGTGTGACTCCTGGAAATGTATTTTACACAGTTCTGACGTATTGTTAGACCACCTTGCAGGAGAGACTGGAGCTAGGACAATGGTGGCTCAAGGACAGTGGGGTCACACCTTGACTGTGTCTGCTTACTAATGCATATCTCTTGCCCTCTCTTTCAACCTCATATTGGACCCCTGAAGGCGGATGTGGGGGTCACCGGACTATTCGGAATGGGCTGCCGCGGTCCAGGCTCTAACTGTAGTAACTGGTTAATGACAGTAGTGTGGCCCCATCAGCAACTGCCAGAAAGGGAACAATAACGAGACCCAAGAAAGCAAGTGTTAGAAGTATGGCCTCTTTTGGTCAAGTAGCTGTGTGGTCTAGGCCAATGATTTTTCCTTTCTGGGCCTCAGCTTCCCACTGGGACCTCCTTTTTTTTTTTTTTTTTTTTTTTTTTTGGTTTTTCGAGACAGGGTTTCTCTGTGGCTTTGGAGCCTGTCCTGGAACTAGTTCTGTAGACCAGGCTGGTCTCGAACTCACAGAGATCTGCCTGCCTCTGCCTCCCGAGTGCTGGGATTAAAGGGTGCGCCACCATCGCCCGGCTCACTGGGACCTTCTTAATGGAAGAGATTGGCTTCATTTCTCTTCAAAGGTTCTTGTTCCTTCCAGACTCTCAGTCAGCCTGAACTCCAGCCCCTCTGATGAGCCGTTGTAAAGTCTGAGTTTCAGGCAACAGAAAGTGTCTAAGGGGCACTTGGAACAGCAGCTCAGAATCCAAAAGAAGCCAGTCAAATGCTGGCTGTCTCCATGAAGTCTGTTCTAGCTCAGGAGTCAGCTGAGGAAGCAGCTCTCTTCAGCATCCAGGGCTTTACCCACACCATTTGCTCAGCCCAGACTGTGCTTCTATCCTGGCCTTTCCATCTTTGGACCCGGACTTCCATGAAGGGGTCCGGTCACTCTGAGCACCCTGGCCAGCCTGGGTGGACATGTTTACCTTTCAAGACATTCATCTCAGTTGCAACTTCAACTCATGTCTTTCCATGGTTGCTGTAGTGCCCATAGGGAAGGACCGCACAAGCCTCCCCTCTCCCTAGATCCTCTGACCCTGCCCAGTTGGTAGTGACTGTTGAATAAATTGTTGAAGAACGGGAGATGAGCAAGTGACCGAGCGAATCTGCACCCTTGTGGGGGGGTCACACATCCTGTGTCATTCTGGGGTGACATTGGGTCTCTGGGAAGGCACTGTGCCTTTTCAAGGAATAGACATTATGTCCTACTTTGGGTGTCTTGGGTCCCCTGGTGACTTGGTAATGACAAAGAGAATTTGAAGCCAAGGTTCTCGGCTCACCATGGCACTGGAGTTCTGTTTCTTCCTTCGTATGTCCCAGGATGAAGGCCGGGGAGATATTTCTGGCCTTGCCAGTCCATTGATATGGCAGTATTGTTTCCTCTGAGAAAGTTCAGGGTAGCTAAATATGACTCTTGATATGTGCATGAGTGACCGTGCTAGACAGAAGGACAGATGAGCGCTCCCATGATGGGAGCCTCTGTCTCTTTCCCACAATTTCCAGAGAGGCCCTGTGCTGGGTGGTTTTTGCCAACCTGACACAAATCTAGACACATCTAGGAAGAGGGAATTTAATTAAGCAAACGTCTCCATCAGAATGGTCTATAGGCAAGTCTCTGAGGGTGCTGTCTTGATTAATGGTGGATGTAGGAGGGCCCAGTGAATTGTGGGTGGTACCACCCTTGGGTAGATGGTCCTGATTAGTCTAATAAAGCAGGCTGAGAAAGTCACAGGGAGCAAACCAGTATGCAACACTGTTCCATGACCTTTGCTTCAACTTCTGCCCTGACTTTCTTCAGTAATGAACTTTATCTGGAAGTGTGAATGGAATAAACCCCTTTCTCCCCAGGTTGCTTTTGGTCATGGTGTTTGATCACAGCAGTAGAGGCCCTTTCATGTGCGTTCATATGATAGTTAGTGTATATAATTATAATTGGAGATTGCACTTTGGTTTCCCAGACCCAAATGGTCACACAAAAAACTATATTAATTTCAGCACTATTTGGCTAATGACTTAGGCATATTCTTAGCTAGCTCTTTCATCTTAAATTAATCCATTTCTATTAATCTATGTATCTCTACGAGGCTGTGGCCTACTGGTAAGTTTCTGGCATCTTTCTCTTTCGGCAGCTACACGGCATCTGCCTGATTCTGCCTACTTTTCTCCCAGCATTCAGTTTAGTTTTCCCTGCTTAGCTTTATTCTGCCATGCCATAGGCCAAAGCAGCTTCTTTATTAACCAATGGCAATAAAACATATTCACAGCATACAGAGGGGAATCCCACATCATGTAATAAATAATGTTGCTTTCTTCTGTGAAGCCCTAGTATCAGGGTTAGGAGTGTGTGAGTGTGTGTGTATGTGCATGTGCGTGTGCATGCAAATATATATCTATTCCCTTAGACCAGGCCCAGGATCTCCAGGGAACCCTAAAGTGGCAGCAGCCTCCTCATAGTGAGGCTTTAGACTGATTCTGCAGTGGCTCAGTAGGAGGGGGACTGCCAGAACAGACACTCTGTGACCTCTCAGCCCTGCCAGCTTATGGATGATGTCCTTCTTCATCCCTCATGAGGAATCCTATGACCCTTGACTGACTATCGTTGTGTTAATGATAGGTGTAACTGTGGAAATGCTGTACTTGAAGCAGCTACCAGGTCAGGAGAAGGTGGCCAGGTCCCTCCTGAGGGAACTGGGTCCTTAGCTCTGCTGTGAGCACAGGAGTGAATATAGGACAATATTCCCTGCTTCCACCATGGCGTAGGAAGGCTGAAGTGTTCTCCCTTCTGAAGGACTTCTCAAGCACGTAACATGGTACTGGGCATCAACGAAGACTAGCAAAGCTGAGCATGTTGCCGACACTTACCAGATCCCTGGACTTCTTGCTGTGAGGAACGCTCATGCACAGCTGTTGTAGGAAATGGGCTTTGACATGGACTAGTTTACTGGGTCACTTGAGGCCATTTTTAAAGCCACCAGTTACCATACAGCACCGATGCTGTCCGCATCCTCTCTCTGGCTGTCATGAACCCAGATGCATTTGGTAAACAACTGCAAACTCCCACGATCTCTGCTGGCTGCTGAGATGTGACACCCTTGGCCACTTGGCTCATGTCCCATGACCCCTCCCCCCATTGCTAGGAGTAGTACCTGTCCCTTGGGGGGAAACACAAACTGGCATGTGGGAAGAGATGTGAAATTTCGAGGGCAGTGGTCATTTATGGGTGTGCGGCTGGCATCCTGGTTCAAGGAAAGCTGTCCTTTAGCTTGGTTAGCCACTCTGTGGGGTTCGCTCTCCCCCGGACCTCCATGGGCACTCTGAAGTCCCTGCCCTCTCCCTGCAGGGTGGCTGTGAGAAGAACACCTGCAGGGGTGAGGCTCTGGCATGCAGACGGAGACTGAAGCAGACAGACAGAGCAGCATTGGCCTGGGCCCATTAGCTGGTGACATCAGTGGGTGGGGGTGGGCCTGGCATATGGATTTCACTGTCATCCATTTGCCTCATCTTGTTTGTGTGTAATTTCTCTCAGTGACGGACTGTTACCTGAACTTGTAAGCAAAAGAAATGCTGTCCTGTCCAAGTTGCTTTTGGTCATGCTGTTTGAACACAGCAGTAGAAACCCTAACTTTCACGGACAGGTGCAGGCGAGGGGTTCCAGGCTTCCACCATCACCTCCACAAGGAATGTCACATCATTCCAAAAAAGAGAACCAAGCTCAGGGAGGCAACAGAGCTCACTGGAAGTCATGCTGAAGCTGAATGTCTGAGTTGAGCTGAGAGCCAAGTTCTTACCTCTGTCTGAAGCACCATTAATAACAACTCAGGGTCAGAAATTGGGGTTCAACCTGAAGATCCAAAAAGCAAAACAACCAGGCACTGGATCTTACCTCGACCTCAGTCTGAAATGGCAATCCTGCCTCCTGGAATCTCAGAAGGAGACTGTATCTGAGAGCTGTCTTCCCCATCTTATAGTCCTCTCTAGGGTTGGGGTTAAAGGCACACAACACTTCCATTAAAGGCATGCACCACCCAGTTTCTATGACAACTAGTGTGGCTACGGGGATTAAAGGTGTGTGTTGTTATGGCTACTGAGACTAAAGGTGCATGTTACCATAACCTGGTCTGTAAGGCTGACCAGTGGGACTATTTTACTCTCAGATCTTCAGGCAGTCTTTATTAAAATACAGTTGAAATGCCACTACATTTCCCCTTTTTGTCTAAAAACTAAAAAAGAAGGCTATAACTAATATAAGAAAACTATACAGTAAGTACAATGACTATCTACAATATATATAGGCAATAAATACATCAACAATGTACATTTACATTTGTCAAATTCAGAGAAAATATTTCATATCTATCCTATCTTAGTGAGTCCAAAGTCTTATTCCTAATTTACTTTCTATCATAACTTGTTTCTGTGTCTGGTAAACTATAACTATAGCTATCTAATCTTCAACTCCCTCAGAGACCCAAGAAGGAAATAATATTAACTGAGTAAGCAGGAAGTGCAAGCAAGTGGTTTTCAAAAAATGTGAGTAATGACAGAAACAGTTGGTTGTCTGGAAAGTCACCCAAAGTTCCTCTGCAACATTGGGGCATCCATCTTCAGCTTATAGGTCTAGCATATTTGACAGACTTTTCTGTGAAGCAGGATATTTTGTGTCCTGCTTGTCTAATTAGGACAGCATAATGTCAGCAGTCTAGGCAGGGGCATTTTCTTGCCCAGTGGCTTACTTTTGCCAAAAAAAAAAGTAAACTCCATTTGGAGTTTCCTTGATGCCCATTAACTACTTCGAAGTAGACTGGTGCTGCCAGGAGCAGACATGTCTCATTGCCATAAAAAAGAAGAACCTAGGTGATGTGGGATTCTCTTCTGTATTCTGTGGATATCACTGGTTAATAAAGAAGCTGTTTTGGACCTGTGATAGAGTAGAGTAGAGTTAGGTGGGGAAAACTAAACTGAATGCTGGGAGAAAGAGGACAGAGTCAGGAGAAGCCACGTAGCCCCTGCTGGAGACAGACACCAAATGGAACTTTACCCAGTAAGCCACAGCCACATGGCAATAGACAGATTAATGGAGATGGGCTAGTTTAGGATATGAGTTAGCCAGAAATATGTTTAAGCTATTGGCCAAACAGTATGGCAAATAGTATGGTTTCTGTGTGATTATTTCGGGAGTTTGGGCAGTCAGGAAACAAACAGCCTCCTACTACACCTAGGTTGCTAAAATGTCTTAAATTCCATATTCAGTAGATTTCTGAAGTGTTTGAAGATGACCTATCTATCTAAATTATATCTTAGTTTGACTTTGAAAACATACCTAATGTGACTACAAGCTCAATTATACTAGGTGATTAGCTGCTAACCTATATTTCTTTATTATTCTAAACAGTTGGTAATAATAATTTTCAAGGACTAGAAATTTGCATTATATTGTTAAATGAGCTGTATAGGTATAATAAATTGAACAAGATTAGAAATGCTTATACAGTATGTTTTAACAAAATTAATCTCAAATTTGTATCAATATATAAAATTTGCATACAGTATACAAAAGTAAAACCAATGTAAAACATTTAAAACTAATAGGCTACTTATACAGATATCAGCCTGCCTTACCCGAGGATATACTAAAAGAAATTAATCAAGCAAACAAAAACGAAGATACAAAAGTAAAATAAAGCAACCTTGAAAGAAGACCGTGAGTGACTGAGGTCAAATGGTCTACATTGCACTGAAGGACTTCTTCCTTTCTGACAGAATCCTGAAATCCCAGTGAGGAACTGATTGGAAGTGAATATTCCATATAGAATTTTTTCCAATGGATGACTATAATCTGAAGCATTTAAAGAGCTGTGAAGTCTGTTAAAATGTGTTTTGATACAGTAATATATAAATATAAATATATATGAAGAATTTGTGTTTTAAATGGTAACAGAAGAGCTAGGAAGGCTCTGTCCGCTGTTCCTGACAGTGTGTGTTGTTGTCACTAGAGCTGGAGGGGTTCCGTTTGTGATCACCTACTACGCCACACCGTGAGAACACAATGCTGAACAGATCTGCCTTAAAACTAGAAAGAAATACTGTCGCTCAATATACACTCTGCTCATGTGTATGATACAAACCAGCCTCCCAGTTGCCGCCTGAAAACTTTGCTGTGATTGTATGACTTATAATTGGCAGTGTTTCCTCAAGAAGAAATAGACTAAGAATGCCCCCTGAAGTTCACTAATAAACCACATTTTCCAATTAAAAAAATAAAACTAATAGGTGCTTTTAAAAAGTAGATTTAATAATCTACCTTTTTTATCTTATCATGTCTATATCTTTTTCTTTTCAGAGTAGATTCAATAATCTGCATTTCTGTCTTATTTATATCTTTCTTTTTCCTCTCTCTCTCTCTCTCTCTCTCTCTCTCTCTCTCTCTCTCTTCCTTCCCCCCCTTTTTTTTTTTCGGTTTTTTGAGACAGGATTTGAGAAATCCTATGGAGTCCATCCTGAAACTCATTCTGTAGACCAGGCTGACCTTGAACTCACAAGGATCCACCTGCTTCTGCCTCCAAAGTGCTGGGATTAAAGGCATGTGTCACCACTGCCTGGTCTTTTTTTTTTTTTTTTTTTTTCAAAACAAGGTCTTTGAATCTAATTTCCTTTGTTTAGCTTTTTTTCTTACCATTATCCATAACAACTTGTAATCAACACATTAAACAAAAACAAACATCCATAATCAATTTTTTGGAAATGTGGGTGTAAGTTTCTAGGCTACTACCTGCTTATTGGAGGTGCTGATAATCTTGTGGGAACCCAAAGGAAAGTTTAGGATTATGGTCAAGTCCTTACTGGAGTATTCTGTGAGGCTGGATCACCTCAGCCCGCAGTCTTGAAGCTGTCCTGGATGTAGAACTCAGAGGAAACTGCAACAAATGTGCTCTGAAATGTTGGATCATCTGGGTCATCTGTTCCCACTGGAGATTTTTCCTTGATCAAACTTTATTTTTCTTAACCCAGAAGGAATTCACAGCCTCTCACTTCCTGTGGAAAGAAAAGCAAAACCTCTTTTCCAAAGTAACATATCTTTTGACTTAAATTTTGAACTCAAGGCATTTTCAAAATTAATTTAATTAATTCAATCCATCACCATTAATAATCAAATGTCTTTTAGCAGCTCCTTCCTCAACACTCAGACAATTTGACAACACAATAATATACAGTATCCAGATCCTCTGTGTATTTTCATCTTCACATGAAAGATAAGCCTGGGCAGATGGGAGCTGGGAGCACTAGTTTTTCTCCCAAACCCAGGTAGTTAGGTTTGGGTTCCGATTCCTAGAGCTGGAGTTCCCATCCCAACTCTGACCTGGGCTGGGGCTAGAAAGCTTCAGGCAAATGTTTTTTTTTTTTTTTTTTTTTTTTTTTTTTTTTTTTTTTTTTTGTGCCCCAGTAGTTGGGTGCCAAATGATTAATGAAAACAGGGTCCGAAGTTGGGGTTCAACCTGAAGATCCAAAAAGCAAAACAACCAGGCACTGGATCTTACCTCAACCTCAGTCCAATAATGGTGATCTTGCTCCAGAAATCTCAGAATGAGCCTGCATCTGACAGCCATCTTCCCC
This sequence comes from Alexandromys fortis, assembly GCF_014885135.2. Taxonomy (NCBI): domain Eukaryota; kingdom Metazoa; phylum Chordata; class Mammalia; order Rodentia; family Cricetidae; genus Alexandromys; species Alexandromys fortis. The sequence goes on from NW_026068237.1 coordinate 590,138, forward strand.
CATCTCTAGAGCTAGGATTAAAGATTTGCACCACCATCATTAAAGGCATGTACCGTCCAGTTTTTATGGCAACTAGTGTGGCTACTGGGATTAAAGGTATGTGTCATTATGGCTACTGAGATTAAGGTTGTGTGTTAGCATAACCTGGTCTATAGGGCTGACCAGTGGGACTCTTGGGATTAAAGATATGTGTCATTATGGCTACTGAGATTAAAGGTGTGTGTTACCATAATCTGGTCTGTAAGGCTGACCAGTGGGGCTGTTTCACTCTCAGATCTTCAGGCAGTCTTTATTTATTAAAATACAGTTGGAATGCCACTACATCTGTCCCCATGGCTGTCCCTCAGTTCCATTATCAAGCAGTGAGCAAATTCTATACTTTAAGACAGTCTAGTAATCAATCACACAGAATATAGTTCACGTTATCAGCCCCAAGTGGGCACTTCTGGCCTCTGCAAGGGTCTGGTATACTTCCCTTTCTGGAATTTTCCACTTCCCTTTCACATTTGAATTTGCTTCCTAAAACTGAAACCTTCTAACTGAAATCTGACTGGCTCACCGTGTGTCCACTCCGGCAACTGGCCTCTGTCTTCTAGAGATTTCTTTGTATTTTCTCAGTATCATGTCTTTGATGTCATGACATTTCCACAGTGCCCTAAGTGATCTTAGTATTTCTCTAAACTGGAAAAATAAAAGAAACAAAATGCTCTCCTGGGGAGGAAGGGCAAATTGTGTGTTGTTTTGCTTACACATGTGCACAGAAAATCATTATTCTCCTGGTGATTTTCCATGTGATATCAAAAGAGAAATGGAGAAGCTAGGACTTTGTAATGGCTCCTCAGGGACTCCTTCCTATTTGGTGACCCAGGAAAGGCTCCAAGCATCTAGCTATTTTTGAAAGAAAAGAGGAAATGTGGACCGTGGCCTCCCCTAGTTGCAGCTAACTTATTCTTATGATTGCTTATTTTTATTTTTATTTAATCTGATGTTTTGATGCAATCGTTGGCATTTTGTGTTTGACCTTAGACTAGTACCATTTGTCTTGGATATGCACAGAGTCAGTGAACTACATTTGAGGAAGGGGAAATTACCTGTTTCTTTAAAACATGGCCACTCTGTTCATCTAAGTAAAGAAGGCCAAGGTTCACCTGGGGAAAGAAGGCTAAGCCTGCTTTTAGCGTCATCTTTTTTTTTTTTTAAAACAAAGAAAGAAAGGAAAGAAGAAAGAGAAAGAAAGAAAGAAAGAAAGAAAGAACAATATTTACTCTTTTGCCACCTAGAGTAGACACCTGCTTCCAAAGTTTTTACCAAGGTGTCTGTACACCCAGGGATGAACCCGGGAGTCAGGTACAACACAGCTTCCTAATGGACTGTCTTTCTATGAGTCTGAGATTTGTAAATTTCATCTAAACAAGATTGTGCACTGGACTGGGAGTCATGGCAGGAAGGAAGGTACAACTGTGCCCACTTCACAAAGATCCAGAGCCATGAAATGTTGAGTTCATTTCAGTGCTGAAGCCTTGGTTCAAGTACAGGAGGTCTGTCTGGAGCCCCTTCAAACCTGGTGCTGACCGTGGGCCAGCCCTTTCCTTCTCTGACCCCCTTCCTTCTCCTTTAAAATAAGGTGCTTGGGTGGATGGTTTCTAAAGGCCTTCCACCGTGAACTGCTTATAAAATGTGATCTTCTTGAAGGTCCAGCAGGCACCCAGACCCTTACAGAGTCATGGTCATGATCAGCTAAGATCTGAAGAGAATCTAACATGGCTGGAGAGACGAGTTGCTGCCCTGTGTCACACACACATCCCTCATCTCCTCTTGGTGAATCTTGGTGAAGACAGTCCCATTTCCCAGGTGAGGACACAGAGGCCATATGCCTGAGGAGTGGTGGAGTCATGGTAAACCCGCAGGGTCCTTTCCCATCAAAGCATGTGGAGTTAGCTGTCTAACCACGACTAATGCAGCTTGTGACCTAGGGCTGGGACAGTAACCTGTTTTTTTTCTGAATCCACAGAGCCAGGGTGTGGCCCAAATAGTTGCTGTGGCATGGATAGCTGAGTTAACTATGGTAGAACACACTCTATGCCCTGGTGCTAACTGCACGTGGACTTTGACTGAAAGGGAAGACAGATATGGAGAGATGGGCTGGGGGAAGTACCTGGGGTTTCAGGATTAAGGACTGAAGCTAAGCCAGTCAGTTCCTCATGGCTGCCTGGCTTGGATCACCAACTCAGAACTGAACTCCTATTGACAAAGGTTTCTGTCCCTACCTGGTCCTGCAGTTGTTTAGTCCCAAAGAAACACACAGAGGTCTACATTAATCATAAACTGGCTGGCCTGTTAGCTCAGACTTCTTATTAACTAATTCTTACATCTTAAATTAGCCCATTATTCTTGCCTATGTTAGCCATGTGGCTTGGTAACTTTTATCAGCAAGGCATTCTCATCTTGCATCCTCTGTGTCTGGGTGATGACTGTAGCCTGAGCCTTTCCTCTTCTCCTGTTCTCTTTGGTTGCCCTGCCTCTGCTCCTACCTGGCTACTGATCAATCGGTGTTTTATTAAAATACAACTGATAAATCTTTACAGGGTGCAAGATCATTGTCCCACAGCAAACTCTACTGACCAAGTGCTTTGCAAGAAATACTGATATTCCTTCTAAACCAGTATCTGGTGAACTGTAACCCTATCCCCTTCTCTTGCTGACTGAATGCAGAGGGCCACTGCTAGCTTGTGAGTCTTTCTTTTTAAATATTTATTTCAAGCATGTGTATCTGTGTGGGTGGATGCCTGAGAAGGCCAGAGGTGTTATATCCCATAGAGCCAGGGTTCCAGGCAGTTGTGAGCCCCCTGATGTAGGCTCTGGGAATTGAACTCAGGTCTTGGAAGAATAACCCATATTCTTAAACTATCTTGCTTGTACTTTTCTTCCTTTTCAAAATGTTGTTCCATATTTAGAGGTAGGGCCATTTACAAGACTATGTCTTCATTCACATGCTCTGGGAAATGCTGAAGTAGCTGTTTGGCAATATCACATCTCAAAAATGATGGCCACCTGTCATTTAAAAGACACCATGCCAAACAGGTCTGTCACTTCTTTGGTTAGTGTTACCCCAAGATATTTTATGTTATTTGTGGTTATTGTGAAGGGTGATAGTTTCTCTGATTTCTTTCTCAGCTTCTTTATCATTTGTATATAGGAGGGCTACTGATATTTTTGAGTTGATCTTGTATCCTGCCACATCACTGAAAGTATTTATTTAGGAGTTCTCTAGTAGAGTTTTTGGGGTCACTTATGTACACTAACATATCATCTGCAAATAGTGAAAGTTTGACTTCTTCCTTTCCAATTTGAATCCCTTTGATCTCCTTTTGCTGTCTCATTGCTCTAGCCAGAACTTCAAGAACCACGTTGAATAGGTAAGGAGAGAGTGGACAGCCTTATCATGTTTCTGATGTTAGTGGAATCGCTTTGAGTTTCTCTCCATTTAGTTAGATGTCGGCTGTCAGCTTGTTATTATTTTTTTTATTATGTTTAGATGTGTTCTTTGTATTCCTGTCTCTCCAAGACCTTTATCATGAAAGGGTGTGGGATTTTGTTGAATACTTTTTAGCATCTAATGAGAAGATCATATGGTTGTTTTCTTTCAGTTTATTTATATGATGGATTACATTGATAGATTTTCGTATGTTGAACCAGCCCTGCATCTCTGGGATGAAGCTGAATTGATCATGGTGGATAATTTTTTTAAAATATTCTTGGATTCAGTTTGCCAGTATTTTATTGAGTATTTTTGCATCTATTTTCATATGTGAGATTGGTCTGTAATTCTCTTTCTTGGTTGAGTTTTTGTGTGGTTTCCATATCGGTAACTGTAACCTCATAAAAGGAGTTTGACCCAAAGAAAAACATATAGGCATCATCATCAGGCGATGAAAGGAGACAGAGACAGAGACCCACATTGGAGCACCGGATTGAAATCTCAAGGTCCAAATCAGGAGCAGAAGGAGAGAGAGCACGAGAAAGGAACTCAGGACCGCGAGGGGTGCACCCACACACTGAGACAATGGGGATGCTCTATTGGGAACTCACCAAGGCCAGCAGGCCTGGGTTTGAAAAAGCCTGGGATAAAACCGGTCTCGCTGAACATAGTGGATAATGAAGATTACTGAGAACTCAANTTTTCAAAACTCTTCAGTCAAGACTATGAGATGGGTTTTTGATCCTACTGTATGTACTGGCTTTGTGGGAGCCTAGGCAGTTTGGATGCTCACCTTACTAGACCTGGATGGAGGTGGGTGGTCCTTGGACTTCCCACAGGGCAGGGAACCCTGATTGCTCTTTGGCCTGGGGGGGGGACTTGATTGGGGGAGGGGGAGGGAAACGGGAGGCAGTGGCAGGGAAGAGACAGAAATCTTTAATAAATAAATAAATAGAAAAAAAAACTAAAAAGAAAGGAGTTTGACAATGTTCCTTCTGTTTCTATTATGTGGAACACTTTGAGGAGTATAGATACCAGCTCTTCTTTGAAGTTTGGGTAGAATTATGCACTGAAACCATCTGGCCCCGGGCTCTTTTTGGTTGGGATGCTTTTGATGACTGCTTCTATTTCCTTGCAGGTCATAGGTCTATTTAAATTGTTTACCTGGTCTTGATTTAATTTTGGTATGTGGTACCTATTCACAAAGTTGTCCATTTCTTTTACATTTTCCAGTTTTATGGAGAACAGGTTTGGTAGTATGACCTGATGATTCTCTGGATCTCCTTAGTGTCTGTTGTTATGTCTCCCTTTTCATTTCTGATTTTGTTAATTTGAATGTTCTCTCTCTGCCTTTTGACTAGTTTGGACCAGCAATACCCACTCTTACCCAAAAGATGCTCAATCATAGTACAAGGACATTTGTTCAACTATAGCAGGATTATTTGTAATAGTCAGAACTTCGAAACAACCTAGATGCCCCTCAACTGAAGAATGGATAAGGAAAATGTGGTACATTTACACAATGGAGTACTACTCAGCTGTGAAAAACAATGACATCTCAAATTTGCATGCAAATGGATGGAACTAGAAAAAAAAATCATTCTAAGTGAAGTAACTCAGACCCAGAAAGATGAACATGGTATGTATTCACTCAAAAGTGGATACTAGCTGTAAAGCAAAGAATATTGGGCTTATAGTTCATGGTCCTAGGGAAGCTAAGTAACAGGGTGAACCCTAAGAAAAACATACATAGATCCTCCTGGAAAGGGGAAATAGACAAGATCGCCTGACAAAATTGGGAGTATGGGGATGGGAGGAGAAGGGAAGGTGGAAGGAGAAGAGGATGGGGGAGAGGAGGGAGAGAGGAGAACTTGAGAGAACAGGATTGTCGAGATGGAAGAAGGACAGAGATGAGAGCAAGGATAGAGATATTTTGATTGAGGGAGCCATTATAGTGCTGGCAAGAATCTGGCACTAGAGAAATTCCCAGGAATTCACAAGGATGACCCCAGCTAAGACCCTAAGCAATAGAGGAGAGGGTGCCTGAACTGGCTGGCCTTGCCCTGTAGCCAGATTGATGAATATCTTAAATTTCACAATTAAACCTCCATCCAGCAACTGATGGAAACAGAGGCAGAGACCAGCAGTGGTCTCTGGGCTGAGCTGGGCTGAGCTCCCAAAGTCCAGTTGAAGAGTGGGAGGAGTGAGAATATGAACAAAGAGGTCAAGACCATGATGGGTTCACGCACTGAAACAGTTTACCTGAGCTAATGTGAGCTCACCAACTCCAGCTAGACAAGGAAGGAACAAGCATAGGACCAAACTAGTCCCTCTGAATGTGGGTGACAGTTGTATGGCTGGGGCAGACTGCAGGGCAACTGGAAGAGGCACCAGGATTTATTTATCCCTACTGCATGGACTGGCTTTTTGGGAACCCATTCTCTTTGGATGGATACCTTGCTCAGCCTAGATATAGTAGGGACCTTCCCCAAAGCAATGTGCCTTACCCTCTCTGAGGACTGGATGGGGGTGGGGTTGAAGAATATGTGGAGGGAATGGGAGGAGAGGGAGTGGAAACGGATTGGTATGTAAACTGAAAAAGATATAGTTTGTTTTTTTAAACAATAAATAAAATAAATTTAAAAAATAACAAAACAACCAAACGATGCTAGGAGAGCCAAGAAGCCCTGTCATTACCGCTGATGCCCACAAGAGGGCGTCTCAAGGTCATCGAGAAGCAAACCCAAACTCGGGATCCTTGCTGCTCAGCAGCGAATGACCAATGAGCAGACCCCACCTTTCCAGCTCTTCAAGGGGCCCCTTTCTCTTCTACATCGCTGGAACCATTCCTGTTCTCTCCAACACCGAGGGCATACTGGGAACTTCGCTGGGGGTGTGTGTGGGTATTTGCAGAAATGGAAACAGCTTATCACAGCGGTACTATCCGCCACTCTCGATGAAGATGTGAGGCTCCTGCCCTGTCAACAACACTCTCTTAAAAACTGAGGTCTGGAGGAGCTATATTAAAGACATCTGTCACCAACCTTGTCAAAATCAACCCGGAGGAAGCATCTCCCGCAGGGTCCCCAGCAGGAGGTGTGTGTTGGGGGCAGGGCAGGTTTGTGTTTTTGTTTTCCCCTCTGGGACACTGCAAAGGGAGAGAAGGGTGCCACGTTGGTGGACACCCATTTAGGACACCACACATGTTATCTCTTTGGGGGTCCACAAGCCCAGCAGAAAAGTGCTGTTAGCCCATTTTAGCATGGGAAGACTGAGGCTCAGGGAAGTTAAGCCATGTGCTCAATGTCTCTCAGCCCTTGGGACTCAAAGAATCAAGATGTCAGTTCCAAAAGGGTCCCAGCTTTCTCATTTCTCTACCTCTTCTGTTAGGAAGAGATGGGCCTTGGGGTTGGGAGGGGTGGCCCTTCCGGAGAAGCAGTGAGAAGCAGGGCGGGTCAGGCACAGGCGCTCCCCCTGAATTCTCAAAGGTTGCTGGGAGGCCTACCTTTGTTTCCAGTGACCTGTGAGCCTGTGCAGGGAATCGGTTTCCCCCATTAACGCATGCTTTACTTACACTTCTTGCTCCAATTACTCTTCGGTAATTAACAAGGGAAATAACACATCTGGGGCTAACCGCGGCTCCAAACAGATGTACAAGACACAAAGGCGCGGAAGCCCGCCCGCGTGCTGTTTCACATCTGTGCTGAGCACCTACCCTGCAGTGTCAGAGAGCCTGGGAGCGAGGCCCCTGCTGGCCACCAGGATAGGCTCCCAGGGAGGGGCAGAGGGGGAGGAAACACACAGATGGTGGGGGCGGGAACAACGAAGCAAACTTGCCAGCGAACAACCCTTGCTGTGACCAGAACAAAAAGAATGATGTGGCAGGGACAGTCCTTCCTCTCCCACCGTGAGGTGACAGGTGAGCTGAGGGCTGTGGGGAACCAAGGAGAAAGAAGTATAGCAGCAGGTTGGGGAAGGGTGAGCGCCAAAGCCCTGGGGCAAATCAGGTTCTCAAGCTTTGAGAGGATGGGCAAACCAGTGTGGAGCAGAGGGGTGCTGACGGTGGGGGTGACTCAGAGGAAGCTAGGCTGAGCGCCTGCCCCATCCAGAGTGTCATCCACTAAAGTCTGCCAAGGCCACTGCTCTGTGCCGGGAGACTACAAGGAGATATGGACATCATAGGCACAGAGGGTAACCAAGTTCTCGGGAGGTATACTATCTCTGGGGCTTTTGAAACTCTGCAGAGTGTGAGGGAAAGGCTGATGAACCCTGTGTCTCCCCTTGTGCCTGGGACCTCCTTCCTCCTTCAGAGCAGGTGGCCTTGTGGAAGGGCTCTGGACCTTTCTCTGTAAACTTTCTGTCTCCTTCTTTCCTGCCTCCCAGTTTAGGACACTTCTGGCCACCCTGGAGGCTGAGGGAGGAAGCTGTTACAAACCTGAGTGGGTCCCGGGTGGACTGATCTGCTCCGGAGTCACCCACACGAGGCAGATCCTTACCCAAGTAGCCATACCCAGAGAATGAATGGGTAATTATTAAATCTATTTTCTAGCAAGCAGTATGTGTTTATGTGGGAGAGGGCACTGGCTTGGGAGGTGAGGGGGCAGACTGCAATCTGATCACCTGGGTTCCAATGCGAGTGCTGAGTCCCCTTTAAGAAGTCATTCAAGAGTGTTGTGCCTCAGTTTCCTCTTTGTGGACTGGTGCTTCCTGTGACACGCCTGAGAATTCAGTGTGCTCATACCTGTGAAGTCATCAGCAAGTGACTGATACAAGAAGTGCCTACTAAGTGTTGGCTGATGTCACTATCACCTGTAAGGGGGGTAAAGAGCGATCCTGGGTGTGTTCCTCTCCAGGAAAGTCCAGTTCTGAGATGCCCCTGGGCCTCCTCTGTGGGTGCTCAGCTTCCAGCCCTCCCCCCAGCACTTTCTCAGGCTGTTCTTCCTGACATAAAGTGCGGCCCTTGGGACAAGCAGAGGTGTCCAGCAGAGGCCTAGCTCTGAGCTCTGAGGTTAAGATCGGATTAGAGGGCACACTGGGTCCTGAGTGTGCAGGGCTGTGCATGGGACCCCACATTTTGTACCTCCCTGGAGATGCTTGCTGGACTGATGGATCCGTCCTGGTGGAGTCAGACAAACGCGGGTTCTGCCTCTGTCCCTTTGCTTAGTGTCCTTGAGCGGGGCCTCACCTCTCAGAGCGAGAGCAGCAGCGTCTGCTCCAGAGGAATGACAAGATTCAGAGATGCCTGCTTATGCGAATTCCTGTTCACAAGGACGTTCCTGTTATCCCACGCTGGGGACCGTGCGTATGTCGCTTGCCTTCTGTGCTAGGCCTTGTCCTGACAAGTCTGTCACACTGTTGATGGACATGTCCTTGTTCTTACCCGGCATGCTGCTGAACCTCTGCATCTGTACACAGGGCTCCCTCAGACTGCAGGGTCCCCAGGGAGATCCCGTGGATGGGCGAAGGTTCAGGGAGTTAGTGCCACCAGGGAAGCCCTCAGCCATTGGTAGACGGACAGGCTGATGGGTGAATCCCGCTGCCCCCTTCTCCAGGGACAATGCCAAAGCCTCCAAGAGCTGCCAACTCAAAGGGCCCCATTGGCCCACAGAAGTTGCTCACTAATGTCCTCCAAATGGCATTCGTTACCCCCTGGTACCATCTGCCCCCTCAGTAGCCCTTCTGGTGGTCATCTACCACATCTATTCATTTAGTTTGGGGCCAGACCTCTTCTCCAGTGGTCCTCACAGATGGCCACTGTCCAACATGGGAGTCCTAAGGTCAAGAGCTTCAGTAGAAAACTCAATTTCTTCCCTCCTCTGAAGGTCAGGACCAAGGGCCAATTGTTCTGGTGCTCTGAGAAGCAGGGCCCAGGACTATGCTAGTGACAGTGCCTAGGCCTTCAAAGATCCTTCATCAGCTTACAGGGCAGGGAGCACAGAGGGCGGGGGATCTCTCCTGTGATACTGTGCCTCAGGCTACACAGAAGGGAGCACTGTGTGGGGGTGGGAGGAATAGGAGGGTGGGTGTGGGGAGGTGGGGCTAAGTGGCAGGATTTACCCTGAGAGCCTTTGATTCAAGTCCATGTGTTCAGTTCACAATGTCCCACGACTTTAGCTTTTGTTCCCAATGGCCTGACTGGGAGAGTGTAGCTGGGCTTGACTATTCCTGCCTTCTATGTTGTCCTGACTGCTTTTTCCACTCTCTGTGGAAGTTACTGCCCTACTCCTAGACCCTGGCCAGACATGAGCAGTCAACCTATGATCTTTTGGCACTGTTGGAATCTTCCCACCTAACACTTCAGGTAGTCACTGAATTGATTGAAATTCTCAAGAAATCTGGGGCCCGTTTTGTTTCCCAGTTAACAACTTTCCTAACAGTGACAAACTCTTATGCAATTGGCATGAAACGCTCAAGAGGAGGCCGAAGGCAATCCCGGACCAGGGTGTTCTGATATACTCCCCATTCTGGCCTCTGCAGCCAGACATCAGCCAGAAGTACTTTCTAAGACAATCAGTGGATACCTGAAACCTCAAACAATGCTGAACCCCCAGCCCTGTCTGCAATGTTCTTTCCTATGCAGATACCTCTCTGGTAAAGTCTAATGTGCAAGTCGGGCACAGTAAAGGATGGAGAGAGCTAATGATCAATGCACTGGCCCAGCGAGACTGTGGGCATGGGCGTCACTGTAGGGGAGGAGAGACTTTCTTCGGACAGTCTAAGGTTGCCCGTCTCCATTGCTTTGGAGGAGGGAAGGGTGTGGTTGATGAAGCTGCTCACTTCGTGGTGGCCAGGAAGCAGAAAGACAGGGTACATCTTCCCTGGCCACCCCTCAGTGCCCTACTCCAGCTGTGCCCTACTTCCTAGTTGCTGGCATCTCCCAGCAATGTCACTGTGTTATGAATGTATCATTGGGTAAATCATGATCAGGATAAATCACTCATCCATCATCCTTCAGGGGACATCTCGAGTTCAACTATAACAGCACATCTCAAATTCTCTTCTTTTCTCTCTCCCTCTCCCCCTCTTTCTCTCCTTGTGGACCATAGGTAACTGAAAGTGTGGAAGTCAAACCTGCAGATAAGGTGGAGTTGGTCCCACTGGATACACATTAGGCTACTCTTTTTTAGGCTACTCTTACCTTAACACTGAGATTAAAGAGAAAACAGCAACAAACAGTGCTGGCCACTGAGGCCTCGTTGTTACAGTCAGGCCCGATGAACAAGGGGTCAGGAACCCGGAGGAGGCCGCACTGTGGTAATACATCACTGAGACAAACAGTTCTTCCTTCTCCTTCTCACCAGACACTCGTGACGATTGATGATACATTTTCATCTTGCTATAGCAAACACCTGGCTTTTCTCTTTGCCACTTTCTAGACAGGAGTCTTCCTCTGGGAATTCGGACCAACTTCTAGAAATCCGGGGAAGAGGTGAAACGGAGGCACGGGAGGTAGAAAGGGCTGGCTCCTCAGAGCCGCCTCCCTCTGGACATGCTGCTCTCAGCGGCCCGCCCTGCAGCCTGCACCAACCACACCACACAGGTGACGAGTAGTTAAAAAGCCTGGACAACCTGGCTGCCTCTGAGCTGTGTTCTCGTTAGAAAACGTGAAGAACGGCTTCTTGGGCAGATCACACTTGCTGTGTGAGCCTGCGGTCCTAAGACAGCCCAGAGAGACAGCAACTACTGTCCATCCTGTCATTGGCTGTCCTTTAGCTCCATGAATCCTTGTAAAATCAAAGCAGCCAAGATGTCCTCTCTGCACTGGTGCTATTGGTAGAACTTTCTGGAATAATGAAGATGTCTCATATAGTTCAGAAGCTGCTAAGGGCAGGCAACCAGTGAGCCCTTGAAATGTGACTCTGTCCTGAAGTATTGTCTTTTCAATTTTGCTTCACTTAAATTAATATATGATCAAATACCCACATGTAGCTCGTGGTAACTGGGGTAGACTTAGCGGATTTGCACCTACAGCAAGAATCCCATTAGGCAGTAAATCACCTCACCCCTGCCAGATCCAACACTCCGCCACCAGCAGCTGCCGTGTCTGTAAGCTCTGTGCCAGCCAAGGTCTCGGGCAGCCTTGGAGACCAGCAAGATGATTCTGCCATTAGAATAAAAATCTAGTAGTGCTGGAGAGGCTCAAGCAGTAAGGGCCAGGACAGAGAGACACGAGGTGCAAAGTCTGTGTCTGTCACAGCAGCACCGGGGAGGCGGCGGCAGGCAGATTGCTGAGTTCACCCCAGTCTAGTGCATAGGCGAACTCTGTCTCAAGAAATAAGATGGGGTCACTGTCTTAGGGCAGCTATTGCTATAAACGCCATACACGTCCAGGTCCGTCACTGAGGGAAGTCAGGGCAGGAACCTGGAGGCAGGAGCTGAAGCAGAGGCCACCGGACAGTGCGGCTTCCTGGCCTGCTCCCTCGTGTTTTGCTCAGCCTATTTCCTTCCACCATGCAGGACCCTCAGTTCAGAGCTAACACACCACAGGCTTCCTCAGACCAGCCTGCTGGGTTATTTCCTCAGTTGAGGGTCCATTTCCCCAAATCACTCTAGCTGTGTTAAGCTGACATAAAACCAGCCAGCACAGCCTCTGAGAAGGCTTGGCAGGCTAAAACATTAGCCACGCAAATGTGAGACCCGAACTGAATTCCCAGAAGTCCTTCAGAGGTGGAAGGAGAGAAGCGAGGCCAACAGCTGTTCTCTGACCTCCATGTGTGCAGATCCTCACTGACACACCATGCTTGGGCACGTTTGCTCCATGTCCACACACACACACACACACACACACACACACGCCACACACACCACACACACCACACACACACACCACACACCACAAACACATACACCACACACACCGCACACCACAAACACACACACCACACACCACACACACACACCACACACACACACACATGCCACACACACCACACACACCACAAACACACACACCACACACACACACCACACACCACACACACCACACACACCACAAACACACACACCACACACCACACACACACACCACACACACACACACGACATTTTTTTAAAAGGAAAGTAGAGAGTAACTTTGACCTCTGCCCCTCTCCCATGCTTTCTCTAGATATCAAAATCCAGAAGAAACTGAGAGCCAGAGGCGGTGATTCCTGTGCAGGTGTCCCACCTTTACCCCTCAACAGTAGGCCAAGCCGCCCTCTTGTGGGGGACAGAGTCAGAAGTGGCGTGTGAGATGAGCCTGCCTGCAGTTTGAGGCACAGGAAGTAAACCAGATCGACTTAGAAAGTCCCTGCCCAGACCATGCGACTTTGGGCACCACTCCCGCGGGTAACACTTACTCCCTGTGTTTGTTCTATATCTGTTGCTGTGATAAACACCACGGATAAATAAATTGAACTTTATTATAATTAAAAATCAGGGGCTAGAGGTGAACTGGCTGAGCAGTTAAGAGCTGCTTGTTGCTCTTCCAGAGGACACAACTTTAGTCCCCAGGGTCCATATCGGGCACCCCACACACTCCCATAATTCCAACTCCAAGAAATCAGACCTCTGTGGCACCTACATTCAAGTTGTTCAGACATACAGAGTCTCTCCCTGTGTCTCTCTTGCTCTCCTTGCTGTCTCTCTGTCTCCCTCATACAAACGCACATACAGACAGTGAGCAGCCGGGTTTGAGGCCTTGACACAGGTCAGTATCGGCTCCCACTGCAGGCTGCGGTGGGGAAAATGCAAAATGCCTTGCTTTCAGTGATCATACTTCAGATTTCTGAGCATCGAGACAATAATGCTGGGTGTCCCTGTGGCTGTCTCTCTGGAGCCGCATAGCTGCCTACACATGTGATGACTGCTCCTCTGCTAAACCGCCTTTAAGGCTGCCTTTGATCCTGGAGAGTGGAGCCCACGCTTTGGGGCTTGCAGACCCTGGTTGGTCCTGTTGCTGGATCCTTGCTCACTCACTCTGTTGGGCTGTCTAGGGGAAGCCCCGCTGTGCTTCTGCCACTTCTCCCATCCAGGTCGCAACGAGTTCCTGGCTTCATGCTAGTGACACAGCCTGGATTCTAGCTTAGGTATTTTGTCTTCTTTTTTGGGAGACTGAGGAAGGCTTCAGGAACAGGGTGATATGGAAGTTGTTTCTTCATGACAAGCATCGACTTTGAGTTGGAAGAAAGGATTGGAGAGCTCACCAGTGGCCGAGCCTCACGGAGAAGCCAGTGTCAGAGGCAAGATTCCCACCAGGCATCTGTGATACTAAAACTGCTAGGCTGATCTCTTCAGCCAAACCTGGTAGCTTTGGAGAGCTGAGAGGTGGGCCTTTGATGCCATCAAAACCTCCTGGGGGGTTGGAGGGCCAGGGGTGGGGAGAAGACTTTCTCTCCTCTCTATACCTTTTAAATGTTGATTGTACCTATTTTAAAATGAACAAATAAAGGGTTTTAAAATTTTATTTACAAAAATTAATTGTGATACCTGTGTATGTCCCAGTGGGCCCAGATAAAATTTGAGGTCATTTCCCAGAATAGTAGTATTGGGGCTTGGTGTAGGATTAGCCACCCCCAGAAGCCACACTTCCCAGCTGCCTATGGAGCTTTCAAAAGCCCTGGCCCTGCCCATAAAGGTTTCTATAATTGCCTGGGGTGTGGCTTCAGTTTCAGGAATTTTTACAAAGCTCTGCCCATGGTTCCTATGTGCTGCTGAATTAACAGCTCCTGTAGCACGGCGGGGTAGACTTCTGCTAAGAGACAGCTGGGGCAGGGACAAAGTGGGCAGCTCAGGGCCCAGCATGGGCCAAGGCCAGGCTGAAGTGGATGACTGGTGTGGAAAGCAGGAACAAGAGTGACTTTGGCGGTGCTGATGCTGCAGCCACACAGAGGGAGGCAGAAGAAAAGGGAACGGAGGCGGTCAGCTTTCTGTACCCCAGAAGTACCTGTGTTCATGGGACTGGTTCACAGAAACACCCAACCTTTCTGGCTGAATTGATCCCTCCCAGGAGGAGCAGCTTTGAAGGCTGGTAGTGATTAGGTTAGGTAGCTGAGAGAAACAAGAGCAGTACACAATTCCCACAGCAAGAGGGGAGACCCTGTGTCAGGGGAAGAGGGTGGACAGTCCTCTCCTGGGCTCTGTACATCCAATTACAGACACAGGCTCTCTCACAAGTGTGCATGCACCACATATAATACACACATGTGCACACACACGCACTCACACATCAATCAGGTGACATTAATGTTAGCTGAAGCCTGACAGCCATTGGACTATTGAATGTAGAACCTTTGGCACAGGCTGGGACTCAGCACTGACAGAGCTGAGCTTTAAGATAGGCAGGGAGCTGTAAACTTGCAGTCACAAGGCTAGGTCAACAACAGTACACTTGGAGATGCAGACAGTCAGAGTTTTCCTCGGGTCACAAGCAATAATCCATTCCAGATGAGTAAATATATAGGCATAAAGAACAAAATAACAAATAGACATATAGAGAAATATTTTCATAATTACAGGGGGAGGAAGGATTTTTTCAAGCATGACACAAATCCCGGAAGCCACAAAGGAAAATGATTGGCAGATTGGCTGCCTCTCAAATTTAGGATACTGTTCCGTAAGTAAACAACAAAGTCAAAGGACACAGGAAATGTAAGAAGAAAATATTTGCAACCTATAAGAAACCAAGGTTACTACAGATAGGTATTAACTTACAAATAAGTAAGAGAAGACAACAGCTCACTAGGAATAGGCTAATGAGGGCTGGCCGGATGGCTCCCTCAGTGGTGTAGGTGACTGCCACCATGTCTGCTGACCCGAGTTCAATCCTCGAGACTCACGTGATAGGAGAGAAATTCTCCAGAAAGTTGTCCTCTGACCCCTGACCTCCAACATGTGTTCACACTCAGACACACACACAAATGTAATAAAAACAGACTAAAGATGCTGACCAATAATTCCCAGAAGAGGAAATACAGGAAAATATTTATGTGCACACTCACAAATACGCCAGAAGATGCTCGGTTTTCACAAACAACTGAAGAAGCAGAAGGGCCATGATGGATATTTCTAACCCCTTGTTATAAATAGAAAGTTAATATTAGGGAAGAAGAAGGAAAGCAACAGGTTCCAACCGATGTTGGTGGAGCATAAGACGAACTTAGCGGATGCCAGCCTGGAGAAATCATGAAAATGTGACATGCACCAGTTGGCCTAATAATGCGCACTACAATCTGTCCTGCTGTGGTCATTTGAACGAGCTGTCCCACAGATTCTTGGGCATCGGATTCCTTGGTCCCCAGTTGGTGACTGTTTAGGTAGGTTTAAGAAGTGTGACCTTGCTGGAGGAAGTATGTCACTGGGGGCTTTGAGGTTTCAAAAGCCTTGTGCCATTTCCAGTGTGCTCTCTCTGCTTCCTGTGTGTCGTTTGGGATGTGAGCTCTCAGCTGCCTGCCGTCCGCGACCTCTGTCTGACCATCATGAACTCTCAGCCCTCTGGAATCATAAGCTAAACACACCCTTTCTCCTATAAGCTGCCCTGGTCACAGTGTTCATCAAAGCAACAGAAAAATAGCTAATAAGAAATGCCAACACCTGTACAGGGATTCTGGGCCAGGATGCTCAGTATACCTTTTTTATATATTAATTAATTATGTATTAATTGACTGGGTGCTCCACAGCCCACGCGTGGAGCTCAGAAGACAGCTGCAGGATCAGGTTCTTTCCTGCCTTCATGCAGGACCTGGGGACTGATTGTCAGGCTAGCAAAGCGATAGCCTTTATCGACTAAGTCATCTCAGCTACCCTGTGGCGTTTTGTTTTCTTCTGCAATCATTGAAAACTGGAGGGATCTGGAGCATCAAACACAGTGGTCTCCCCCTCCTAATGCTGTGACCCTTTAATGCAGTTCCTCGTTCTGCAGTGAACCCCAACATAACATTATTTTCATTGCTGCGTCATAACTGTGATTTTGCTATGCTATGAATTGTAATGTAAATATCTGATATGTAGGATATCTGATATGCGATCCTCACGAAAGGGTCATTTGATACTCAAAGGGGTCACAACCCACAGGTTGAGAACCTCTGATCTAACAAGAGAGCAGTGACTGTCAGTGAGCAGGATGAACGACAGGCAGAACTCTGTACCTGCGATTAAAAGATGTTCCTGACACACAGTGCTCAGGTTAGGGGACAAGTCAGGGTTGGCTCACGGTGTCTGCCATGATCCACTTTTGGCAACATATTAATTTCCAGAATAACTGAGGTCCCTTTCTGGAGCTATCACAGAGGGTCTTGGATAAGATCACAATAAGGAAATCTGTGCTTGGTCTTGAGCTTAGACACACACTGCTAACGACAGTTCACACCACGGCAAGAGCAGCGTGGTTCAGTTCAAATCCTCCATTACCACCCCCTGCTCTCTGCCCCGGGACGTGGCTCCCTGCACTGAGTTTCAGTGGGTAAAGAAGGTGGCCGAGGGATGCTGACTTAAATGACGTGCTCCTGTTGAAGGGCCACCTCCATGCACACAATTCACTGGCCGTTCAAAGTTCACGTCCTCTAAGAGACCCTCAGAATAGGACCCAGCATAACTCAGCTCATGGACTGACTTCCTTCCTTTAAGGCTCAACTATTAACTTTCTGGAGATTTATTCATGGTATCATTTCAATTTTTCTATCCTTGAACTCCCAGGGCAAGTCTCCTATCTTGAAGCCATTCAGTGTCAATTTTATTACTTCCCAGCATGGGTTTCCCAGACCTCTGTGACCCACAGAGGCCCCTGGCTACATGTGACATTTTAAATACTAACTTTGGGGTTCTTGTCTTAAAGTGAAGAAGAATTAAGTTCAAACTGTGGCTCTTTAGAAATCTGTAGAGCTCGAGTGAGTCTTCTAACAGAAAGCACTGGCCAAGCTGCGCAAGGCAAGGCAGGAAGGGAGACCTTCACCCCCTCCCTTTTTCAAAACCAAGAGGAGGTATTTGTTTACCCTTAGCCAAGATGACCTCTGGCCCATTTCTGCTGACATAAAATGGCCAGAGTCACTCAAAAACAAAACAGAGCCACAGTTAAGCATGCAGCTTGGGAGCTTTGTATTGTATAGCTAGTTAGGAAAAATGAACATTCTATCTAAAGTCACCCTTTTAGGGCTTGGGTAGACGGCCCAGTAGGTAAAACGATTGCCCTGGAACCTATGTCAAGAAGCAGGGTGTGCTGGCACAGACTTGTAGTCTTTGTCCTGGTGTGATGGAGACGCTAGATCCAGGGCCAGCTGACCTAAGTGACCTCCTTGCTGAGTCCCAGGCCTGTGAGGGAGCTTGTCTCACAGAAAGGGTGGAGGCACCTGGGGAATGAAATCCACGACTTCCCTCTGACCTCCACAGGCACCGGCACACGTAAAGACAGAATAAAAACAAACACAGGGTGGCCTCTTCACAGGAAGATTCTTTCATTGCGATGATCTTGGGAGTTCTGGAAGTTACATGTTCAGCTCTGGGCTGACCACAGAGGACAGCGTGCCTTCAGATGAACCTATGCTTAACACACAGGTTAGTTGTAATATTGAGTTGGACTCCAATTTCCAGCCTGCCAAGTGTTTGGATTCCAACTCCCAGCCTTCCAAGCGCTGATGACCCTCCTAGGAGAGGGTCAGCACCACTTCCACAGGGTATTTATGCTTGCACCAGAAAAAGGAACACGTGGTCTCTGGGGTTTGCGTGGATGCCTCTCCCCGCCATATTGTCTCAGTCCACCCGATCTAATCTGGTTTGATTGGATATTTTTTTTGCGTTGGGAGAGCGGCTTTTCTTATGATTAAACCAAACATTAGTGACTCTCTAGAAACCAGTATTGCAGATCTGGGAGCTAACTTGGTCATAGACCGCAGATCCTGAGACTAGGCCACCTGGGTTTTAAGCCAGTATAAATGGTATAAATTTGACCTGACTTTAAAATCAACAGCAACAAACTCCTGTGTATCTTAAGCTACGGAGTCATTTTCAGAGAGGTGAAGGGGCGGGTAGGGCAGGTAGGGCCTGGGGACTCCCGTGACCATCAGATGACCTTTTCACACTATCAGGTCAGAGAAACAAGGTTGACTTCCCACCAAGTTAACATGTATTATCAGCAGAAGAGTTTGACTTGGTGTGACCCTGTCTGTTAAGGGTCACCGAGAGCAGGAATAAGTCACATCAGGGAAAGGTCCCTAGTATGAGATTTGTTTCTCTTTGGCTTTATCTTAAAAAATAAAGCCAAAACGTAGAAAGATGGCAGCTATCTTTCAAGCAAACATTTCTCATAGCAACATGGTCAGTGCCTCTTGTCGGCCATTGGTTCTTTTCCTCTACAAAACCCTGCCTAACGCAGGGGATCCTCCGCTCAGCTTCTTTCTCCTTGGAGCCTCAGGAAGGCGGACAGTCTGTCAAGGTGCTTTAGGTAGATGCCTGGGATAGGTGCAATCCCGAGCCCTCAGCTCACTTAAAGCCCTTTACCACATCTGTGATGTTGGTGACTTCTCCGGGACTTTTCCTCTCACTCTCCTCTAGTCTTTGGTTGGGGAAACCTCACACCCCAGTCTCTGCTGAAGTGGAGAGATGGGACTAGCCTGTAGCACAATGGTCCTCAACCTGTGGGTCGGGATCCCTTTGGGGGAACCCAGATATCTACATTAAAATTAATAATGGCAGCAACATTGCACTTAGGAAGCAGTAACGAGGTGACTACAGCGTGAGAAACTGTACTAAAGGCTGTGGCGGTGCTGTTGTGGATACGGAGCTGCCGAGCTGCCGGGGTGAGCATACCCTTTTTTGGTGTGAGACCTAAGAGAGCTCACCTGAGGGCACACGGCGGGGTGGATTCAAGCTGTCCTCGGGAAGCCACCTTCCTGACCCCACTCACAGCTGATGAGGTCTTTAAGCCCAGATCTTTGCTTCCCCCATTAATAGAAACATACATTTTTATGCTCATGGACAGTGATACTTCTCTTTCCCTTACTTTGGGCAAGGCCTGGTGTCTTGCTTTGGCCATGGAATATTAATAGATACGATGAGTGTGGAACAGGACTTACATGCACGACCACGATCTGATTGGGCTCCTTGGTCCCTCTGATCTATCATTAGAATACCCAGTTCATGGATTATTGATCCAATGGAAACCCTGCAGCCATTCCAGACTAACCTGCACTCAGAATTCAGACAAGACGGCTAATAGGCAGAGCCCCAAGGCAGGGAAAAACATGAATTCTGATTAACATAAAGCACTGAGTTTAGAGTGGTTCGTTAGGCAGTGTTACTGTTCTAATTACTGACTAATACGCTGGCCTCAGTGACGAGCTTTTAAAACGTGCTAAGTGGAGGAACATGAATGAGGCCATGTTAGGATCACTGACGAGAGGGCAGTAGACATCACTGGTGACCAGTTCCCCTCTTTAAATTTTCCTGTTTTCTTATGTTAGTTAGGGACAGGTAACCATTTCTGCCACAGGCAGAGAATAGCAGTAATATTCAGGGTACAGCCACAGAAGTCACAAAGGGACTCATGCTGAGACAGGAGCCACAGGAAGTAAGCTAGCTGAGTGTATCAGAGTCACTTCACTGGGGCCACAGTGAGGACCCATGAACAAGAAGATCCAGAGATTGTTGCTTCTGCTGAACCAGGACCATCCTGACCAAAACACAGGCTGAGGGAAGGGTGTGGGGAGGGACTGATGAACTCCAACTCCAGAGTGCACAGGGAGGAAAGTTGTGCCCCAAACTCCTCCAAGGTTTATCCTTGGCAACCTCTATAGTCACTTGGGCATCCAAGGACCTTTTGAGCAAGCATGGTGCATTCCATGGGTCCCAGTCTGGCAGGGACACAGGAGTAGCAGGTGAAGGGCTCTGGGCTGGGGAGGAGGTGGGACTTGCTGACTTGCACAAGTCCTCTCTATGCAGGAGCATACAGAGCGTACAGTCTAGGGGGCTTCTTTCAACACTTGACAAATCTGTAAACATGTGCTTCTCAGCGCGTCCACCATCTGCATGGCGAGTCATAACCAGAGAATGGAGCTGGTCAGGCCAGAGGGCAGCACTGCCATTGTTGAGGCTTTCATCTCTATCTTGGTGCAGAGATGGGGTGAGGGTGTAAGGAGAGCGAGTGAGCGAGCACACAATGGGGAGGCTGGAGTGCTCGGATTCCCAGAGAGGAACATGAATGCTTAGAAGACTCAAACGGAAATAAATAATCATAAATGTGAGGCAATCTGACCTTCACTGTGTAAGATCTTCCTAAATATGTGTAGGAGGAAAATCATGAAAGATAAAAAGATTGCTGCTATGTTGGGTGGAAGAAATTTTTGAAAATTTTATAAAAAAATCAAATTAAAATCTCATAATACAATGATCAAAATATTTGTACTACTATGGAAAAGAGATAGAGGTTTCATAGGCTGATAAGAACAAGGATGAAAGGCAAAGGTAGGAAAACACAGTTCAAACGTGTGTGGCCATCAAGTACATGAGGCATTCAGCTTTGCTAACGATGCAATGCATTCGTAATGAAGTAACTGCTTCTCTCACAAGTTGCCCATGAATGAAAACAGTCAGTGTGTACCAGCAAAAGCTAGGCCGCTGCAATAATTTCCAAGAACTTGTTAATATAAAGATTTTTAATGATAGAATCATAATGATAAACTCCCTAATGTTTGTCATAAAATTAATGGTTGAATTAAAAAATAATTGTTCTTTTTCTTCTAAAATATCTCCCTTGTCTTTTAAAATAGATTTACTTCGCTTCTATAGTTGTAACAATGATAACTAAAGAAAAGAGAGCGAGAGAACATGAACTAGAAGTGGGGTGAGGGAGAGAAACACGGTAGAGGTTGTAGGTAGGAAAAGGTGGAGGAAAATTATATAAATATATTCTATTCTAATTAAGAGCTGGAGAGATGGCTCAATGGATAAGAGTACTGCCTACTCTTCCAAAGGTCCTGAATTCAGTTCCCAGCAACCACGTGGTGGCTCACAACCATCTGTAATGAGATCTGGCGCCCTCTTCTGGCCTGCAGGCAGACACAATACTGTTATACATAATAAATAAATAAACAAACAAACAAATAAATAAAGAGTTCTACTCACAAATATATTCTTTCTAATTAAATAAAACACTAAATGATGTGAATTTTCTGGATGCAGACATAATCAGAATCACAGAGACAGTCACAGCTTTAGACAGTGTTATTTACCATTGAAAGGAGAAAAGCAGAAAAGAAAAAGTGACCCAAAAGGAAAGGGGAAGAACGCCAATGCAGTTCAGACTAAAGCTGAAGAGCATAGGTCAGAGACCGGCACAGCAAGAATCAACACGCACACATATTCCCAAATAGGAGTAACCAATGAGGCCAAGGCTCTGCCCTTCAAAGGGACCAGTAAAGTATACCAACTTCTGGCAAATTCAGTCCAGGGAACAAGAACAATGAATCAAAATGAGGAGGAGGAGTCCCAGCGACATATGAGATTTGTACAGTGAAAGATCCATTCAGTGCAAAGAAACATCTGAATTGAAATGGTTGATTTTATCAAAACCTCAAATTATCATAGGTCCCCAAAATGTACTCCTTGTTCATGTGACAAAAATCAGCCTCAATGACACCCAGGCAACCTCAATTCATTCTTGTCATTGTGGTTACCCCTGGTGAATACAATGGGTTGAATAACAGTGACAGGTTTTGCCTGGAGCTCAACCAGAATGTCAAAGTCAGCTTTCAGCTCTTACTAAGATTTGCCAGGGCTGCAAGAAGAGATGATATCATTTGACGGAGGTTCCAGTTATTTCTGGCTCTGCATGCTGTCTTGGCCATCACTGGTTTCCCAGGTTGCATGTGGCCTCTTCTGCTTGGTTAGCCCTGAGATCTCAGAGTGTATATTTTGGAGATGTTAATGTACCAAATACTCCCAAGTTCTGGTACAGATCCAGTCTTTCAAACTTAGCTTTCTTCTTGGGGATCCCTTTCCTAGAGGCTCCATATAGTGTGTTCCTTGGCTCTGTACTAAAACAACCACGAATTCATGCCCTGAGCGCTATTTCTAGCAGAGATGTCAAGACAGAAGATCTGCATTGGCTACTTGTTGTGGTGACAAAATTCCTGACAACAACTTAGAGAAGGGAGGGTTCATCTCTGCTTACAGTCCATCATAGCAAGGAAGTCACAGCAGCAGGAGTGTCGGGGCATGGGCTACATTGCATCCACAACCAGGAAGCTGAGAGCAGTGAATATTGGTACTCAACTCACTTTCTCCTTTGTGCTCAGTCTGAGACCCCAGCCCAATTCAGGCAGGCCCTTCCTTCATTAATTAAATTAATCTAGAATCCCTCAAAGACACACCCCAAATCATATGTCTCCTGGGTGATCCTGCTGAGATGACAATCATGTTAACCCTTGTGGGAACTAAGTAGGGTCTCATTGTAACTGTTAGTCCCTTCTATGGCAACGTCCCCATGAAACACTTTCCCTTACATTCCATTGCTTCGCAACATCCCCACAATGAGGACCAAGCTTTGAGCTCCTGAACTGTTAGGGACTCACTCAAACCACAGCAGTTGGGATTCTGGGTGGATTAGTCAGAGCTCTCCAGAGAAGCAGAACAGTGTGTGTGTGTGTGTGTGTGTGTGTGTGTGTGTGTGTGTGTGTATGTATGTGTGTGTGTGTGTATGCAAAGATAACCCATGCTTCATCACCTTCAATCAAGTGACCTTCACCAGAGGCTATCAAAAGATGACAGACAAGGGCTGTGAAAGCTCCTTCATCCAATAGCCTTTAAGACACCAGCCCACTTGGGCGTGGCCTCTTCTACTCTGACTGAAGATGTAAAGCTCGCTGTAAAAAATAAAGAATCCCTTATTAAACTGAACTCTGAGCTAGTGCGGGACAACTTTATGGTGCTCATCTACATCCGACACCCATGTGGACCTTGATGCACACCCATGGAGGCCAGCTCAAAAGGTCCACAGCCATAGACCTCCCACTCCCACCCACCTGGCTTGATTTTTACCCCTTTGATGGGCCTGCTGCTTGGCAACTTGGCAATTTCCCGGACTTGTACATGCTTATCCCCTCCTCTGGTTTTCCTGCTGGGTGGTGATTTGTGTTCCCTGCTTGCAAGCTCTGGGTTTTTTGATATTCTGGCCACCAAAAAAGTCTCTCTGTGTATGGAATCAATTTAATTGCTCTTGATTTGTCAAGTATTTAAGCAGGCACCAATGCAGAACTGAGTGTGACTGTTCATTCAGCTGCTGGTCGTGTCTCTCGGCCATGTGCCTGCAACGATGATACCTACTGACCAGTAAAGATTATTACACCTACAACAATTTACTGAAATCTCATAACAGAGATAAGTTCATTTGACTAATAAATCAATAAATTTGAAAGTTATATAATGTCAGACAACATCACCATCAAGGAACTTAATAACCATTTTGCTTATACTATGAATGGTATTCTGCAAGGCTTATATGTTTTTTTCTGATGCATCTATTTATTTGATATTCGTACTTAGCTTTGTTTTTCATATTATATCCTTAAAAATGCCAATAATGAGGCACTCTTAGAAATGATACAGTCTTTATGGGTTAATAATGAACAGCTAGCTGGCAGGATCTATGCCATTGAAAGTCAAAAGTTAGCTAAAATAATTAACACCACCAAAAAGGATAACATCATCGATTTAATCCATGTCGAAGGGTGCTGAGAAATTATCTGAAAGAATTCATACTGTTGAGTTTGATAAGCAAAATCTGTTAAAAAGGATTCAGAGACTGTAAATGGAAACCTATAGGTATGAATTATCCAAAGGAAATTAAGTGAGCAGTAGTATCTTGTGACTTGCATTCACCATTTGTTAGGGAGATAGTGAAAACATGGGCTTCAGCAATAAGTCTTCCCCACACAACTGGCTTCATTAGTTTCAGCAGTCCTGGAAGATGGACCACTGATATAGGAGGATCATCTGTCTATGTGCTACTTTCATTGGTTAATAAAGAAACTGCCGTGGCTTTTTGATAGGGCAGAAATTAGATAGGTGGAGTAGACAGAACAGAATGCTGGGAAGAAGGGAAGTGAGGCACACGCCATAGCTCTCCTCTCTGAGATGGACGCAGGTTAGAATCTTCCTGGTAAGCCACCACCTCATGGTGCTACACACATTAATAGAAATGGGTTAATCAAGACGTAAGAATTAGCCAATAAGAGGCTAGAAATAATGGGCCAAGAAGTGTTTAAATGAATACAGTTTCCATGTAATTATTCTGGGGCTAAGCTAGCTGTGTGGGAGCCAGGCAGGATGAAAAGCAGGCCTGCTCACCTCATTACTACAGGTCACACTACTGAGAAAATGTTACTAGCAAGAAGAGGCAAAAATTTTAGAACACCAGGAAAGAGCAAAAGAATTTCAGGCTTCCCAAGATCAAATTCTTGGTGAGAATACTTATGCTGATCCACAGGATCAAGCTCTTTATGGGGAACACATCTTGTCCATATAACACACAGCAGCCTTACATGCTTGGGACAGGATTCAAGAACTAGGAAAAATATTGAATCATATGCTAGGGTTAAACAAGGCCAAAGAGAACCCTTTAGTGACTTTTTACAAAGATTAGCTAAGGCTGTACAAATAGGAGTAACAGACCCAGATGCTAGATGAGTACTTATTGAATCTCTCTGGCTTTTGAAAATGCCAACTTAAAATGCAAAAAGATACTTGGGCCTTTAAAGGTTAGATCAGTGTTGAAAGGAGAGCAGGCCCTTTTGTTTGCTCTGGCCCCATAACTAGTTTATGCCTGAAATAATCACACAGAAACTGTATTCATTTAAACATTGCCTAGCCCATTAGCTCTAACTTCTTATTGGCTAACTCTTACATCATAATTTAACCCATTACTATTAAATCTGTGTATCGCCATGTGACTGTGGCTTACTGGCAAGATTCTAACCAGTGTTTGTCTCAGGCAGGAGCTCCATGGCGTCTGCAACTCTGCCCTTCTTCCCAGCATTCAGTTCTGTCTACTCTGCCTATCTAAGTTCTGCCCTATCAAAAGGCCAAGGAAGTTTCTTTATTTAATCAATGAAAGCAATGCATAAACAGAAGGACCTCCTACAGCAGATCAGCATCAATGGATGAATGGATCCTGCATACAATGAAATTGAGACATTTGACTATAATACTGAGGCTTAGGTAGGAGAAACAATTTCCAAAGGTACAAGGAGACATTGACATGCCAAATATTTTAATTGTGGTAGAATAAGACATCTGGGAAGTGATTATAGATAAGGCATTTATAGAAATAATGTCTTCCCTGGGCATGACAAAACAGAAGGTCTCAATCTTCTGGATTATGTAGATGATATAACAAAGGCTAACACTGGACCAGTGTATGTAGATCAACAAAAGACAGACAAGGAAACCTAATACAATCAGCAAACTCTTTGGGGGACCTCTCATAGGCCCCCAGGTCAAATGTGGTCCAGTCATGGTGTAGGAGGTCCTTTTGTATTTTTGTTGCTTTCATTGGTTAATGAAGAAACTGCTTTGGGCCTGGTGATAGGGCAGAACTTAGGTAGGTGAGGAGACAGAACTGAATTCTGGGAGGAAGAAGGGAGGGAGAGAGAGAGAGAGAGAGAGAGAGAGAGAGAGAGAGAGNAGATTTAATAGAAATGGGTTAGATCAAGATGTGAGAGTTAGCCAATAAGAGGCTAGAGATAATGGACCAGGCAGTGATCATTAATACAGTTTCTGGGTTGTGGTTGTTGGTCGGGCCTAACTTAGGTAGGTGAGGAGACAGAACTGAATTCTGGGAGGAAGAAGGGAGAGAGAGAGAGAGAGAGAGAGAGAGAGAGAGAGAGAGAGAGACTGCCATGGAGCTGCCAGAATTAGACATGCTGAATCTTTCCCAGTAAGCCACGACCTTATTTTAATAGATTTAATAGAAATGGGTTAGATCAAGATGTGAGAGTTAGCCAATAAGAGGCTAGAGATAATGGACCAGGCAGTGATCATTAATACAGTTTCTGTGTGATCATTTTGGGTGTAAGCTAGCTGGGTGGATGAAACAAAAGGCCCCACTCTCTGTACAACACAGTCATTCCCAGTCACTGTGGAGGACACGTCTCACCAGGAAAATTAAAAATCCATTGCCTGCTAAAAAAACCATACTGTTCTGGATGATGGATTAAACATGGAGGATGAATCAAAAATTCCAATAGGAAATAGGAAAAGTATATTTTGGCAGACTTCTATAAATCATCAAAGACCAAAGCTAAGAGTGTTTATAAATGACATTGTAATTGAGGGATTACTAGACACAGGTGTATATGTGACTATGATTACTTCAGAATCTTGCATCTGAATTGGTCTCTTCAAGAGACAGATGTTCAATTCCTAGGGATTGGAACCATATCCCAAGTGAAACAAAGCACTATGGGTTGAATGCATATGACAGAGAGGAAGGCTGAGGCCGTATGTGGCTAATATCACAGTGAATTTATGGGGTCATGACATGCTGCAGGAACGGAATACCCAGACTTACATTCCTGCAGTCCCAGAAACTCATGTTTCTGGGAAGGATGTTATAAAGTTCTATAAAAAAGGTCACCAGTCATTCAGGCTGTACATGAACACCAAGCAACTAGCAAACCTTCAGAGGTACCAATGGCCCTACCTTTAAAATGGTTAGCTGAGGAACCAATATGGGTTAAAAAATGGCCTTTAATAGAAGACAAACTGCAGGCTTTAGAACAGCTGGTACAGGAGCAGCTAGAAGCTCACCATATTGAAGAATCAACCAGTCCTTGGAATTCTCCTGTATTTGTGGTTAAAAAGAAATCTGGACAATGGAGAATGGTGACAGATTTAAGAGCTGTCAGTAAGGTAATTTATGGGCCCTCTACAATCTAGAATTCCTTTGCCTTCCCTATTACCTAAAGATGATCTTTTATAGTTATTGATTTAAAAGATTGCTTCTTCACTATACCCTTGCAATAAAAGGACATAGAAAAACTCACCTTCACAGTGCCTACTTACAGTAATTCTTAGCCTACTAGAAGATATCAGTGGACCACCCTCCCCACAGGGAATGCTCAATAGCCCCACCCTGTGCCAATACTTTATAAGTCAGTTATTGGAAACGAAACATAAATAATTTCCTAAATCTATAATTTACCATTATATAGATGACATTTTGCTATATGATTCAAATACAGATACTTTAGAAAATATGTTTGAAGAAGAAAAGAAAGTTTTATGTAAATGGAGATTACAAACTGCTCCTGAAGAAATGCAAAGAGGAGATTCTATCAATTATCTAGGTTATAAAATAGGTTTACAAAAGATTAGAACACAAAAAGCACAAATTAGGAGAGACCAGTTGTGGCCTCTTTATGACTTTCAAAAATTGCTAGGACACATTGCCAATCTATAACCCACTTGTGGAATAGCATCTGATCTAATAATTCATTTAAAAAAACCTTAGATGGTGGCAAAGACTTAAATAGTCCCAGGGAATTAACAGCTGAAGCTCAGAAAGAAATTACAGAAGGCACATATGGATCAGATGGATCAAAATCTTCATTACATTCTAGTCATACTGCCTTTTATAATATCCCCTACAGGAATTTAATGCAGAGGGAAGATATTATCTTAGAATGGATCTTTTTACCACATAAACCAAGTAAAAATTAAAAACTTATGTGGAAAAAGTCTCTGAATTAATTATAAATGGAAAACTGAGACTTTGTCAACTAACAGGAATAGATCCAGCAGAGATTATAGTGCCTTTTACTACTGAAAAAATTAAAAAAATTATGGGAAGACCCTTAAATAATTAATTAATTAATGAATCCTGGAAAAGAGCTTGTACTAATTTTTTAGGAGAGATTAATAGCAATTATCCAAAAAGGGATAGAATTAACCTTATAAAGAGAACTACTTGGCTTCTTCCCCACACTGTATGTGACACACACACACATACACACACACACACACGGACGCACACACACACACACACACACATATTCTATACTGATAGAAATAAATAAGAAAAATCAGGTTACAAATCAGAAGATTTAAGTAAAGAAGAACAAAACCCTTATAATTGTGCCCAAAAGTCAGAATTATATGCTATTTTCATAATACTAAGGGATTTTTCAAAATCTCTGAATATAGCTACTAATTTACAACATGCAGAAAGAGTTGTTTTGTATATATTAAAACTGCTGAATTTATACCAGATGACACAGAATTGACTTTATTATTCATTCAAGTTAAAGATATAATCAAGAATAGGCTTTGCCCCATATGCATAACACACATCCAATCCCATATGGGTCCGCCAGGGCCTCTAGCACAAGATAATGCAGAAATTGATTGCTTATTGGTTGGAAATGGACTGAAGGTCTCAGAATTTCATAAAACATCACGTCAATAGCAAAGGTTTAAAAAAAGAGTTTTCTATTACATGACAACAAGCTAAGGAGATTATAGGGAGATGTCCTACTTGCTCTTCTATAACCAAACACCACTACCTGCAGGTGTAACTCAAAGGAATAAAATATGGCAGATGAAAGTATTGTGCTTTACAGAATTTAGAAAATTAAAATATGTACACCATGCCATTGACACTTATTCAGGTTTACAATGGGCAACTGCTTTGAGCTCAGAAAAGGCTGATTCAGTAATCATGCATTTATTAGAAGTCATGGCCATCATGGGTATACCTGCACCAATAAAGATAGATAGTGGTCCAGCATATGTCTCTAAGACAACAAAACAGGTTTTTGCTTATTATAATATAAAGTATATTACAGGTATACCTACAATCCTACAGGTCAGGCAGTTATAGAAAGATCAAATCAAACTATAAAGGATATGTTAAACAAACAGAAAGGGACACAAAATACCCCTAGAAATAGATTCCATAATGCTTTATTAACCTTGAATTTTCTTAATGCTAATGAGAAAGGAACAATGGCAGCAGAGAGACATTGGATAATAGAAAAAACTTCTGAATTAAATCAGCTGGTGCATTTTAATGATGTGTTGACCTCAGAATGGAAACCAGGAGATGTGTTACATTGGGGAATGGATTTTGCTCTTGTTTTCCACAGAGTATACCATCAAAATTAATAAAGATTCATTTTGAAAATAAGAAACCTCTAGAGACAGAGAAATGACGCTAACCACAGAAGTGACAATTATACAGGTGGTAAGGAAACCTCATAAGGGTTCGGGAAGGGTTCTATTCTTGTCTTTGCAGGGAAATACTCATCTTCAAAAACTCAAGAGACCTTGGACATTTAGATACCTAAAGAAAAAAAGATAGCTATCCAGAAAGAATCACCAAACAAAGAGAAATCTGACTTATGGTACCATATCCACTACAGGGTAAAATTTCATTACCTGAGTATATATATGTGTGTGTGTGTGTGTATACATATATATATTTCCCAGTATAATAAAAGCATAAAACACTTAAAAAATCAAAACTGGCTTTAAAGTTAGTCCTTCTCTAAATTCAAGCATGTTGTTAAAATAAAATTTAGAGTTTCTGTCTCATAGCAGGAGCCATCTGGTATGGGACAAAAAGAAGAAAGAATTTAGAAAAAGTCTTACTTCTTTCCATACCTATTTTGCTAATATCATATCTTTTATTGAATATGTCTATGTAAATAATATTTAAGTTTTCCACAATCAATTTTTCTACAGTAATCTTTGAAGTTTCCATGAAGAAGATGCTCCTATTTCTGTTTATGCCTTTGCAAAGTTATTTTGTCAGATTGTATGCATATTTTTACCTCTGCTTAAGGAATTTTTTTTAATAATTTCTTTTTTAAATATTTATTTATTTATTATGTATACAATATTCTGTCTGTATGCCTGAAGGCCAGAAGAGGGCGCCAAACCTCATTCCAGATGGTTGTGAGCCACCATGTGGTTGCTGGGAATTGAACTCAGGACCTTTGGAAGGGCAGGCAATGCTCTTAACCACTGAGCCATCTCTCCAGCCCAGGAATTTTTTATATTGATACAATTTTAGGATATATTTATCATATTGCACCTAGACACTTCTAACTCTGATCAAGATACTTATATATTGTATACATTTTGAGGTCATTGTCCTCATTTGCTGTACAGCTGTTTAAAATTGTTTAATATTCTAATTTGAGGCCCTACTCTTTAAGCTAAGTAGGTATTAAGAATTGTAGGTCAATAGTCATCTATATTTGTCATACTTATAGTTAGACTAATCAGGTTCTTTAGATATATAGAGATTGTATTCTGCATAGTGGTTGTAATCTTCAACCACTTCAAAGAACTGTAGAATATGGCATTTAGATAACTTAGGGTTCTATTGACATAAGATACAATTGCTCCTGGTAACACTGATCTATTCCCAAGAGCACTGAAGACACTCTACTTGGAGCTTGTTTTCTTTTTGGCAAAACTGGCCTTTGGGCAAGGAACTGCTCCTGCATTGACCACTGACAAAATGCGTGGTGTCCAGACTGGACAAGCAGGATACAAGAAAAAAAGACTGTCAAATCTTTCCAAGACAGGGTAAGATGGATTTTGAAAATTTTCCTGCCTCTGAAAATGGTCTGTCAGTTACTCTAGGCCTTAGCCAAAGTTGGTTGCTCCAACGTTGCAAATAAGACTTTGGGTGATTGCCTAGGTAGCTAGCTGTCATTTGTTGCACATTGTGGAAGTTGCTTGATTACACTTCCCATTTACTTAAGTAATATTATTTC